>NW_023505101.1:0-148973 GCF_004664715.2 Peromyscus leucopus | reverse complement strand
AGCAAGTAATTAATTAGAGCAAATCCTTTTATTTATGTACATGTGCTGCCTAACCCTAAGGCAGGGTGCAAGAGGTCAGCATTGCACATGAGGAAGACATGGTTTTTATAGCTCAGGGGTAGGGAGTTACCAAATAGGGGGTTTGGGGGGCAAAATAGACAGGGCTATAGAAGCAGAACATTATAAAGTGGCCATAACAGCCTTTTGAAACAAAGGTAGGGTTGCAAGGTGGTCATTACCATGTTTTGAAACAAAGACACCACTGCAAGTTTGTCATAAGGTAGTCATAACAACAGGTGATCATAACAACAGGTAGTCATAACAACAGTTAGTCATAGCAACAGGTGGTCATAATAACAGGTGGCTATCATAACCTTTTGAAACAAAGCCATGGTTACCATATCCTGGGACAGGCAGTACAGAACCATTTGTAGTTCAAGTTACAGGTGGAGTATAGCCCAGCCCTTGAGAAACAGGTTTAATCATAAAGGAGAATGAACCTAGTTTGTCTTTACTATAAGATGGTGTTCAAGCCCAGGATGGAGGCAGCCTGGTTCATCATATGCTGTTCCCCTCTCCTTAGGGCTAAAACATCTACTCCCCAATTGCTGCAGCTCTTGGATGACTTATGGACTTGCCCTTGGCTGAGGAGTGTTGTCTTGGACAGATCATTCTCCCTCCATGGTGGTGACTCTTCTTCACCAAAGCCTGGTCCATGTAAGAGTACAAAGGCTGTTTCTTTCCAATATTTGATGACACTTTAGGACCATCCTTGATTACAGGTTCTTACGGGATTAGCTGAGGTCTCTCTTGAGACCACATTCATCTTCTTCTGTCTTCTACAAATACTAACACTGTGATCACACCTGACAGACCTCCTTCACAAGCATCTACCTCACAGCGTTCTTTGGGGTCCTTCTGATTTGTGCTGTCTTCTACGTCTGCATGCTTTTGAACCTACAATAGCATCATCATCTAAAATAATGTGACTTAGTATATCATAGAAAGACACTGTTATTAGAGATCACCTCTTGTAGTGTTGTGCCTTAAAGTGTGGCCTCCCTTTTCCTATGCTTCATCACTTTATTAAGTGCTGAAAGTAAGAAAGTCATGAAAAGGTCACTAAGAGAGTAAAAAGAAGCAAAAGAATAAAACTGAACAGACTATCTTGAAAGTGATATATATATATATATTATATATATATATATATATATATATATATATATATAAACTTTTCTGATGACATAAAGAAATATTCTAATTCTATTACTTTATATCTATACAAATCCTACTGCTAATACCTGAGAGGCTGAAAAATCTCAACACTTAATAAAAGCTGATGATTTTTTTAGCTTCGCAAAATCTTACTCTATACATGTCTACAGGGCTAAGACAGAAGAGGCTTGATGTATCCATATGTACATTTGCAAAGCTAGTCCTGGCTGGTGGGCTGAATGAACAAAATCACAATCTACCCTGGCTGGTTTTGATATTCATGTGGAAACAGTACCTGGTAAGTAGAAAGGAGGCTTCAGAACTTTCCATGGACTCTCCCGGTGTAATTGACTACAATGACAATCCTATGCTGCAGTTTTTATTTTTACCCCAATTCACACTAGTACTGTGTATTGAAGAATTAAGGCAGTTATCTGCATGTCAGTGAGGTAGATTACTTTTGCGTGTGGAGACAAATGAACGGTTTATCTGGATACTTGTTCCAATTATCCTGACTAATTTACTGATGGAGATCAGGTTAAATAAATTTCTTTAATTTTTGGTTGCCCACAGTTAGATAAACTGAATAAGGGTAGTATCCATGACCATAACTCATCACAGAACACAGGACAGTGAGTAACTATTAGTAATATGGCTGATGTGGTAGGGTGTATTCATAAGCTCAGCTGGCAGATAGACGAGTCAGCAGCACCCATCCCCTCTTCTGGATGCCAGAGACTGGTTAAATTGTAAAGAAGAGAGGCTTATTTAGCTCACAGTTTTGGATGCTGGCAGTCCAACAGCATGGCTCAGCTCTGGTGTGGGCTCCTGGGTCACATGACTTCATGGTAGATGACATCATAGTGATGCAGGATATACAAGAGGAAGAGCTCACATAACAGTGCAGGAAGGCAGAGGGGAACTGCGTCGATTCCCGCGGACGGCGTAACCTTGATGGCCTAACTACTTTTCACAGTGGTCCCATATCCTAGAGCCCCCACCCAAACCACAGTATCTCCCAGGTATACCTAACATCTGATTTTTTAAAAGAGTTTCACCTGTTGGTTTGTATGACTGCTCATAACTTCTGATTTGAGAGAAATGCTATCACTGAAACAAAACCTCCCAAATTTCGTTTCTCTGGCCATTCTTTGTTTCTTTTGAAACTCAATCGGTGTCGTCTCTGATAGCTGTTTTTTATCATAATTCACAGAATTTAAAAGTGCATTTCTTCTGTTATGAGCAAAACTGTTTCTTGTCATCTATTGCAACCCCTTGCCTGTGATATGTAGGAATGCTGTTCTATTTTATTAGATATAAAGACTATGCATTTTATCTGCCTATCAAGTGAGCTCTCACATTAATTTTTCTGAAATCTTGTTTCTTCTTCTAGTTGTATCATTCATAAATAAGTTAGTGTCTTTGTTTTCAGTAATTTTACCACATTTCTATTTATTACCCAATTTTATTTACTAGTATCTTCATTACTGTTAGATAGTAAGGGAGAATTATATTTTCATATTTTTTTACGATTATAACAGGAATGCTTCTTGTATTTCACCATTAAACATTGATGCTGACTTTTGTGCTCTAGAAATGTTATTCTGTCATGAAACTAATCTAGCAAATATTTCAAACATTTACAGGAGCTTATGTTATTTTCTTCAGTGTTTCAACATTTTCTGTATTGATTGACTTTTTATTCTCATGCTGTTTATTTTTACCTCTTGAATAAGCCAAGGATGATATATATATCCTCGATATATATAAACATACATATATATTCCTATTGTTTATTGAAAACTGAATCTATATATCAACACTATTTCCTGGGTTTGAACTTATTTCTTTATCATTTTCTACATTTCAACATTTATTATTTAATTGCTTTAAAATGAATTTGAATTTATTGAAGTTAAATTGTTTTTATAGTGAAATAAAAACATTTGAAATACTATGTTTTATAATGTACTTTCATGTTATTTTTGTTACTTTTTTTAAAAAAAAATTTTTGTTTTGAGTCAGGAACTAATGCAGCTTGGGCGGGCCTTGAGCTTTTTAATGTAGCTGAGAATGATCTGGAACTGGAACTGCTCCTCCTACCTCGGCCTCCTGACTGGAGTGATCACAGGCATGTGCCACCAATCCTAACATAGACCTTAGTTTTTTAGAAAACAGTGAATTAATTTTTTTATTATGTGTACGTGCCAGTTTGACTGTATGTACACCATGTGCTTGAAGGTATTGTCTTTGGAGGTGAGAATAAGGCATCAGATACTCTGGAGATGAAGCTATAGTTGCCTTGAGCCACCTCATGTAGGTGCTAAGAACTAAACCTTGGTCTACTGAAAGAGCAGCAAATACTTTTAAATGTGAAGCCATCTCTTCAGCCCAGATGTCTTTGTCTTCTGAAGTAACTGATATTGGCTTTGGATTTCTTTTTAGCACTAATGTTTTCATAGAAACGTTGGTATTTTCCAATGGCCCAGTTTCTAGCTTTATATCTAGTATGCAAAGAATGTGGCCATTTCAGTTTATGCTTTATTTTTGGTGGGAATTTATTATATTTGCTATTATGCCTAATATGACAATTTTCATAATTATTTCACTTTCTAAAACATCTTTAGTATGAAGAACAGAAGTTTTAATGTTAGTTCACGAATTCTTTGCATTTGAAGACTTTTTCCTCTGTGTGTATGTATAGGTTTGCATCTGTGTGTGCAAGTGCACATGTGAGTGTAGCTGTATGCACAGGTGTCAAGGCCAGAAAACCACAAGTGTAATTTCTCAGGAACTGCCCACCTTCCCCACCATGTTTCTTTTTAAAAGTATAAAGCATTAAAAACTTTATTATGGCCCAATGCAGTACTTTATATAGTAACCCATTTTAATGTAAAAACATTTTATGTACAGCTGCAAAGAAGCAGCTATACAGACAGCTTGGCATAAAGACAGATTGTAATTCAAAAGACCAGAGTTATGATAAACTGGAAAATATTTTCTCTGTAGAAAATAGTAAAAACAATAACATTTCCAAATTAGCCCATTTAAACCAAATAATAGCTGAATTATACATATAAATATTGTTTGGATTCTGGGATCCAGAAGAAATCTTACCTTCATTTGTTCAAAGAGCTATATTTTATGTAAGTTGTGTAAAGAGTTTACTACTAACCTTGCCCTTCACTGTTTGATTTATGGCAGATCATTTTTCTATAGGCTAACCCAGAATCCAAGGTGGTTTTAGCCTCTCCTCTTGAAAGTACAGCCAGCATGTCCTTTCATCTGCTTGATATGGCACGGGTTCCTATCCTAAGAGTGAAATGTTTCACTAAAGCATGCCCAGTGATTGGGCAGCACCCAAACTTATTATGGACCACAGAGCTATCAACAAAGAAAACATTCAAAAGAATTCTGAGCACAGAGGACAAGAATCATCTGGTTAGAGTTCAGGGGAAAAACCTGAATCTAAATAGAAAAAAAGAAACACTGCTTCAACCATAGGAGCTGATTTGGTGATCAGAACCCTTTGATGGCAAGGGTTCTGGAAAGACCAGTTAGGAGGTAAATATCACACTAAAATCAGAGAATAAGCCGGACAATTTAGTTGATCTAAACAACTGAATAAAAAAAATGACAGAGTGTGTGATTCTGTTTTTCCTTCTGAGCCTTCTAAGATCTCTGTACAGAGTGTCGTGGAAGGCAAGAGGACCCACCGCTTAAGCATCTGTGCTATGTGGGATGTTTCCCTGAGAAAGAAGACCTGATGACTCTGGCAGTTATTACTGGCCAAGTGCTAAACCGAGTTCTTCAGTTACCTCAAAGCAACAGCTTAAAATGGCACAGCTTGTCTTAGGAGAGTTCTCTAAGCATAACTTTTCAATGGAGAAGCAGCCTCACAGATGTAGATCTTATACTGTGGCTTCAGACCTGGGCCACTGAGAGACAAAGTTGTCCCATTCTGCCCCTTAAAGACCCCAGATTGCCCACTAGTAGATATAGTCCCTTGAAAAGGGTCATAACTCATCAGGGTGTGAAAGACCCCCACTCCATTATGAGGACATGGGGCGTTGGGCCGATGAAATGCCCCCCCCCCCCCGTCCCAATAACTTAGCCTAAGAAACGCCATTCTGAAGGAATCAGAAAAACAGGAGTTCACAGCTGTAGCCAGCCACCCGGCCTTGAGAGAGATAACTATGGCCAGCCATCCAGCCTTGGGAGAGAGATAACTGTGGTCGGCGGCCTTGGGAGAAAAACAGTTGAGTCAAATCAGGATATTTTATGGCTGGCCCCCTGGCCTTGAGGAATAAGCAGCTGGGCTGGAAAAACACCCACTATACCCTGAGCAAGGCCAAGTCAGCCACACACATACGACCCCAAGTTCACCCTGGCCTTCTTTGAAACAACCAATAGGGACCCTGTAACTATGCTTCTCGCTTCTGTAAGCGCGCCTCTGCCCCTGGGATCCCATGAAAAGTCCCCCTTGCCCTAGGAAGGCGCGCAAGTCCTCCTAGAGACTTCGCCCCAGGTACCCGTGTATCTAATAAACCCTCTTGCTTTTGCATCTGATCGGTGGTTTCCGTGTGTTCCTTGGGTTTGGGGTCTCTCCTGAAGGAAGATCTCCCCTGGGGGTCTTTCAGGTGGTGTCATCCAGCAACTGATGGGAGCAGATGCAGAGACCCACAGCCGAAAACTAGGTGGAGCTCAGGGAACTCCACAGATGTTGGAGAGGAAGGATTGTAGGAGCCAGAGGGGTCAAGGACACCACGAGAAAACAGCCCATAGGATTAACAAAGCAGTGCTCACAGGAGCTCACAGAGACTGAATCGACAATCATGGAGCCTGTATAGATCTGAGCTAAGTCCTCTGCATATACCCTATGGTTATGTAGCAGGGTGTTCTTGTGGGACTCCTAACTTGGGGGTGTCTCAGACTCTCTTGCCTGCATTTGGGACACTTTTCCTTTTACATAGAGGGTTTATGCTAGTCTTATTATAACTTGATATGCCATGTTCGGTTGTATCTCTGGGAGGCCTGCTCTTTTGAAGGAAATGGAGGAAGAGTTGATCTGGGGGAGAGGGAAAGGAAGAAGAGGGGCTGGGAGGAATGGAGGGAGAAGAAACTGCAGTTGGGATGTAATGTATGAGAGACTAATATTAAAAAGGTCCTGACTCACCAAGTGGTCACCACTCAAAGCGTGCTTCCTCCCATCTCCTCACCTGTGAAGATGAAGAACATCTTCGTGGCTTTCCTCAAACATTCTTCAGCAATACCAACTGAGACCCCTCTTCCCTTAATTACTTCTTGTAAATCTTTAAAAAAAGGGCACAAACAGTTAAATACCATGCATCAAGTCTCATTATCCATGAAAAAAAAAACTAGAGACTTCAGACATTTGGAACTGAACTTCAAAGACACTGGCTCCTATGAAAATGTACTTCTATATACACTGTCTGTAGAGAATTCACCGGAACACGAATTGCCTTTCTAATGAGAAACTGAGAGTATGTGGAGACACTATGGAGAGAAAATATACTGTGTTCCACCCTCAACATCCAGAGTCTGGCACAAACTATTTCAATCAGCTAAATCTGAAATGGGTTTTGAAAAGAACTGCTCAGTATCAATCTCAGCAGAAGACACATATAGACACGAGTGATTGTGAGGAGGCCAAGAGGCCAAGAGGCCAAGGAATGCCAAGTATCAGGTTAAAAGAAAAAGTCCCGACTTGTGGTTTTCCAGAGACTGAGGCATCTCTTAGGGACTTTCTTTGGAGGACATAAGTAAGAGACTAGAGATGGGGTTTAGTGGTAGGGCATGTGCATGCTCGGCATGTGTGAGGTTCCCGGTTCAGGCCCCAGCGTGTGCACACACACAAAGGTGAACTTGCCAGATGAACATACAAGGATAGGCCGATGCATGGTTGGCTTCACTTTGTAAATCTAGACAGTATGTTGGAAAACGATGCAGTGAATTCTTATCCCTCTTCAAAAGACAAGTGATGATGGTTGGATGAAGCAGTTCAGAAGCCTGTCTTCTCTGTGAGGAATGGGGACTTCAAAACGGAAAGACGCACTGGGGGCTTTGACAGTGGGGAAGGGCTTTGGAGTCCGCAGTGGGAACAGTTCCTTCTCACCTCTCCTCACTGACCAGACACTTTACTAACACTTGTGAGTTAATCAAGGAGCCCTGGCCGGCTGCTGAGGCAGCGCTGCCACCGGGGCCTCTGTAGCTCCCTTCTCCTCAGTCAGCTTCCTATCTGACTGCTTGAAGAGGCCAATTGTGGTAGGAGGAACAGAACCCAAAAGCCTGATGGCTTCCTTGCTGGAAGCTTTTATCCTGTCCTTCCAGGTTTTTCTGTCTGTCCTGAATAATGCATGCAGGACTCCGCATCCTTTGGTGGACAGTTTTGAACAGTCAAGTCAACCTCAGCGATTTCTAACCCAGGGCAGCAACATTGGTTGTGAACAAAACTCCAAAATTGCCATTTTTGGAAACTCTCAGAGTGATTTCTCTTTGTTTCTGTGGAATGTTGCCATGTAGTGGCCAGTCCTGCTTTATACATGTATTCTGTGACAGCTCCTGAGCTTCTTTCTGGTTTCAGAGATGGTAGGCACCCTTGATGGCCACTGTATAACCAGATCACATCCTCAATAACCGCTACCCTCTTAGTTCAGGGACACTTTGCCAGGTGCTCAACAGTTATGGCTGCTTCCTGAGTCTTTTTACCAATCCAGTCCACCTGTACATATGTAGAGTTCATGCATTTCTTAGCACCATTAAACACCCAATGAGGGCAAGTTGCAGGGAAAAGCAATGTTTGGGGTTGTCTTCAGACTCTTTCTTGTATGCCACTCATAAAATTTCTTCCCCTCGATCAGCAAAACCCATATCAATACCTGGTCAACGTCATCCAGGACAATGTGTTTAAGTTTGGGGAGATCTAGCTTGCCAATCTCTAGGTGGTCTTTAATACGACCCAGGTCCCAGCCAGGAGATCAATCCCACCATAAAAACAAGCCAGTCATAGCCTTTTTTTTGTGTGTGTGATGTCACTGAAGTCTTTGTTCACTTGATTTGCTAATTCTCTTACTGGAGCGAGAGTGAGTCCCTGAGGAGCAGGGCCTCTCTTCCCGTCCTGTAGCCCACCCTGAAGTTTCTCAGTCAAAGGCATAGCAAAAGGAGAATGTCTTCCCAGTGCCTGTCCACACCTGGAACAATCAAGTCTTTCCCACTGTACGCGTGGTGGAATGTCTTGACTTGTATAGGAAACAGGAAGTTCACCTCCAGAGCATTGAGAAGCTTGAGTTTCTCCAGATATGGGAAAACCAGAGACAGCTCCTTCTTTCTGTCCCACAGGTTTTCGCCTTCTCTGTCTCACGACTACTTCCATCATTTTCCCAGCAGCCATAAACTGCTCACAGCTTTTCAGTTATTGTCGGAATTTTGACTGGCATGGTCTTGTACGGGTAACACAGCTGCTGTGAGGTCATGAGGGCAGTGGCCATGCCATGTCCAGCAGACGACAACATTTCATAGCACTCCTCACTGTCCTCCAGCTCTTAAACTTCTTCTGCTTCCTCTCCCATGATGTTTCCCGAATCTAAGGGTGAGAGTGTGTATGGAGGTTTCACGTAGCGCTGCTCGTAGACAGCTACCTTTTCTCAACACTCCAAACAGTCATGTCTCTGCATTAACTTCTGCCCACTACAAAGGAAGCTTCTCTGATCAAGGCTGACAGCAGTACAAATATATGGGTACTCAGATGAATACTTGGAAAGGTGGTTTGGCAACGTCACGCTCGAGCTTAACACCCATAATAAACTCCATGGGATTTTGACTGGGTTTACAGTACTAGGTATGATGTTCCTGCTGTTTCACAGACCTCAAATCTAACCAGAGAGCTGTTGATCACACTTAGTGTCGCACCAATGGGCACATCCCACCTGCAGGTTGGTTTAGTAGCATGCCATGGGTAACACCATCGACAACCCTTCTCCTCCAGTGGCCTGCCTGACACTACAAAAGCAAGTCACCAGAAAGGGGATTCTGGTCAGTTCTAGACTGGTTTAGTCTTTACTGTGGCTCGACTAAGTGTGGCTTGCAAATGTTGAGGAGATAGTGGAGTCAGACAATCCAACTCCCTGGTAGGGTTTATAGTCTACATAATAAAAATGTGACATAAGTGCTGTTTAATATGAATGAAGGACAGAGAACCACAGACCAGTGGTATTTGTGGGCAAAATATATCTATTTCAGTGGTTGTCAACCTTCCAAAAGCTGTGACCCTTTAGTATAGTTCCTCATGGTGTGGTGACCCCCAACCATAAAATTATTTTCGTTGCTTCTTCATAACTGTAATTGTGCTACTGTTAGGGATTGTAATGTAAATACTTTGGAGATAAAAGTTTGCCAAAGGGATTGCAACCCACAGGTTGTGAACCTTGGTCTATCTGAAGAGCTCATTTGCTGGTCTTCCTTTTGGGAAAAGTAAGAAAGTTTTGTTTTTTCGCTATTTTTAGTGATCACGTGATAGTGGTGGCAAGGTTGTGTCAGTACATTCTAGGCATAGAGATAGAAAGAAAATACTCACACTTATTTACATGGCTTGTGCTTCATGAACTCTGTTTTTAACCAGTGGTTGAAAAACGTGAACATCGACAATGACTTGATTTTACTTGTGTCAATTCAGAGCCAGAACTTCTGACTTTCCTCTTCATTTCTCTCCCTTTCATCCGTCCTGACTGAATAACAGCGAGTCATTTCCTTTTCGAGGTAGACTGCCTCTTCCCAGATCTTTTGCCTAGGACCATTGCAGACGCAGGACTCAGCGCAGTGATGTGCTGGAGTGTAGGAGCACCTCACATGGATACAGACCGGGCAGATGTGTTTTCTACAAAAAAGAGATAATTTTACTTCTACCCCTTCCAAGAGCTGACTCAGAGTTATCAAGTTACTTTCAGTTTTTAGAAAAAATGTCCGTCTGCAACTCAAATGTTTTATACGTTGTTAGGATAGTGACGGATAATTTTTTTTTTTTTGGTAAATTGCATTTTATGATGGTGATACAACATTATACTATTGGATTTATGAGGTTCATGGCTTTGAGATTTTGCACTGGGCAGCATGAGTACATGGATCCATTTGCAAAAGGCAGTTCTAATTTTTCCTTGGATTCACCTTTAAATCTTACCACTGACTTTTCAATTCTTCTGACTACAAGCATCAATCTCTTCTATTACCTTGTGGCTTGTACATGACGAATCTTTCTCATGACTGTAAATTTTATACTTTCTAGGATCTCTGGAAGATGGTTTCTCATTAGTAAAATTGGGTCTTTCGGTAATCCTCTATATACATATATACATCTATCCTCGATATACATATATATCCTCTATATACATATATGTATATAGAGAATACATAAGCTGTATTTTCCTCTCCAGAGAAAGACGTGTAAATCAGGCCATACAATGTAATGAGAAACTTTCCCTCTCTAATCTTATAGTCACCTAGTTCTTCCAAACCCTTAAAAGGTGCATTGTTTAAGGGCTATATGATACTTCACACACAGATAAAAACACAAAGTAGTATTCTTAAATTTAAATTGATGGAAATGTATCTTGGTATCAGATACTTTTATAATGTGATCACAGGTGGGATGCACAGGTTATGAGGATAACATGGTAAAGAAAGACGAATTTAAAAACACATTAAAAGGATTCTGGTATGATGGAAGAACTCGATGCCATGTTGGAATGAGTGTCTGATTACAGTTTGGAAATACAGAACAAGGCTGTTTTACCACTCTTTTAGTCACTTCTCCAGTCCTGGAAACTTGATCAAAAACCCCAACAGACCTTTTCTACTATTGGATGCATAGACTCTCTCTACAATGAGGGTGACTGACTGCTGTGTTTGCAACAAGGCAGCTGCCACTGTTTTAGTGGAATTTTTACCCAGCAAAACTGGGCTGAAATGTTTGGGGGTAATCTACAAAAGCAACCCCAATAGGATATATAGATGGGGTTCCCAGTGACAGCCGCAAGGACCACCATTAGTGCCCCCTGCCCCACCTTGGGGAAAGGCACAAACACTAAGTAGTGCTTTCACACCACACAATCAACTAGCTGCTCCTGACCAGTGGGAACACAGCAACTCGGTGGGTGGAGTTGGCCTCTGCTATCCACAGCCATAGGACATAGTTAAGCACACACAAGGTGAGCTGGGAGTCTGAAGAGAAGAATGAAAATCAACATGGAAATACAGCCTGAACCAAGATCAGGGGGGCAAATTAGTAGATCTCTCAAGAAGATTTTATGTTGCCGTGAAAAAAATTCCGTGGCTGAAAGCAATTTACAGAAGAAAGAGTTTCTTTTGTGGAGGCACCATGGAATAGGGAGAAGCAGAGTGCTAGGGGAGGTTCCCAGGAATCCACAAAGATGGCTCCACCAAAGACTACTGGCAATGGTTGAGAGGGTACCTGAGCTGACCGACTCTAGTGATTGGATGGCTGAATACCCTGACTGTCATCATAGAACCCTCATTCAATGACTGATGGAAGCAGATGCAGAGATCCATGGCCGGTTCCCAGGTGGAGCTCTAAGATCCAGTTGATGAGAGAGAGAGGAATTCTATGATCAGGAGACATTGAGACCATGATTAGAAGAAGTACAGAGACAACTAGCCAAACCAGTGGAAACACATGAGCTGTGGACCAATAGCTGAGGAGCCCCCATGGTACTGGACTAGGCCCTCTGGATAAGGGAGACAGTTGTTTAGCTTGAACTGTTTTAGGGGCTCTCAGCAGTGGACTGGACCTGTCCCTAGTGCATGAGCCAGCTTTTTGGAGCCTAGTGCCTATGGTGAGACACTTTGCTCAGTCTTGGCAGGGAGGAGGGACTTTGATCTGCCTCAACTGAATGTACCAGGCTCTGCTGACTCTCCATGGGAGACCTTGCCTTGGAGGAGGTGGGAATGGAGGGTGGGTTAGGAGGAAGGCTGGGGGGATGGGAGGAGGAGGACAGGGGAATCCATGGTTGGTATGTAAAATGAATAGAAAATCTCTTAATAAAAAAAAAAAGAATGTGATCCACAGGGGGAAAGTCTATTTGGCCTATGGCTCCCAAGGATGAGTTCTCCTCTATTATAGAGGGAGACATAGCAGTGAGTGACAGGCATGGTAGCAGCAGCAGGAAGCTGGGAGATCACATCCTCAAGGGCAAACACTAAGTGAACTGGAAGTGGATGGGCTACAATCTCACAAGTCACCCAAGGCTGCAAATACCTCCCCAAACACTGCCATTCTCACTCAAAACACCACAAAGATGAAATCAACATTCAGCTAACAAGCTCATCTTCTTTCTAGCTCCACTCAGTTTTTCCTTCCTGCTGCAAGCTATTCTTTCTTTCAGTGATTCTGTTATCTCATATCCCCATGCTGCTTTCCTTCCTCCCAACAGCTCCCCCATCTACAGTACTAGAGGTACCTCAGCAGACCAACACTGTTCCCTATTGCTTCTGCCTTTTATTGATTTATATTTTCTCTCTCTTTCTTCTTTACACTGTATCTGTTACTCTTACTGCTACATTTCCCAAAGCCAAAGGCTGACTTGACTTGTATTTGGGTACATATCTCTACCTCCTTTTAGTTTGTGAGGGACATACACCTTTTCCTCCAGGGTACTTTGAGGAGTGAGGGATAACATATAGATATAAATATACAGGGGAGAGAGAGACAGATAGAAACACAGGATAGCCTCAGTAAGGCCTGGATCCTAGTCCACCAGTCCTTTCTGTCTTTTATAAAAGGCTTTTAAAGAAATGCCAAGGGTGGAGCAAAAGACCTTCCCATAGCACAGCCAAGTGCAGACCTTACCAAACACCTAGTATCCATGCACGTGGCCAATTCACCCCCTTATGCCACCCTGCTGGGTAAAGCAAGATCAGATCTCACTAGGAAACCTCTGTGGGATCCCACAGATTCCTCCTCTTAATTTTGTAAAGAGCCCCTCAGTCCCTCAGACCCTCTGGCAGGAGGGGTAGAGAGCTTAACTCAACTCTGACTCAGGAGCTTGCAAGTATTTGAACAACCCAGCCATCCCCAGGCTGCCACACACCCAGCAAAGGAGCAGAGATGACAAGATGGAGTGTTCTTTTTTGAATGGGTCTTAAGATGTCTAAAACAGCCTCTTAGCTGTGCCAAGCCCTTTTTTAAAATCAATAAATTCTTGATGCAAACTGCATCAAATAAACTGAATAAACTGCATCAAACTTAAAGATTCCCTTAGCTTCACCAAACCCTGGTTCATTAATACTAACATAATTCTAGTATGAACATTACTATACATATTCAGCTAGCATGACTACTCTAGTATATGTATTTACACTTCTTACAAACTTACATCAAAAGCAAACTTGTAAACTTTAGCAAACATTTAAAACAGAGCTCTTAACAGAACTAATATCACTATACATACTTAAACTTACATTCTATAGGACTGCCTTTATAAACCTTATCAAACATCTAGAAGAGATCTTTTAAGTGAAATGTTTACATTATCTTCCAACAAGACAGAATACATGAATTGAGAATCACCACAGTTAAAATTGCAAGTGAACTCAAAAACTGCTTCATTTCTAAAGTTCACAGTCAGTTTTGATATCATCCTTTTAAAGTTCCTCTGACAGTTGAAAACTGACCCTAAATTTGCCAATGCGCTCTAGAGTCCTTGTATTCCAAGTCCTCAGCCCTGGATGTTAAGTGAGTGCTGTTGCCTAGGCGTGGCTGTAACACTGGGTGCTGGTGGGCTGTAGCACTTGGAATAATGCCACTCCCTCAAAGTCACCTTTCCCGCTGCCCTTCCAGCCATCCCAGAACTGGCAGAAAATGTTGCACAGCCTGGACATTTGCCAGTTGGGGGCTTGTCCCTTCACCCAACTCATTGCAGCTCCCCTGAATGCCACAATTAAAACAACAGCAGAACTTTTGGTTCACTCTACTGAAAAACCTCACCTTAGAGTGAGGGTAGAATTACCATACTGAGCTGCCATAAAGCTCTTAGAAAAAAACTTCCTGAGCAGCGATTAGGCACTGTCTCAAAGGAGGCTGCATTGATTTGCCACTAGTCAAACGAAAGCAGTGTGGCTCTGAGCTCCGTTTCCTTTCACCTTTTACTAAATAGCAACAAAACCTTTGTCCCAAACTCCTCAGCGGTTTGGGGGCCCCCTAAGTCTCCTGCTTTCCCCAGACTACAGGAGGGAACCTCACTATCAGGAACATTGGATCATCTGCTTTCACTCCAGTTCTAGAGGATCATCATTGGAGCTGACATTCCTCTCTTCCACACTCCTTATCAAATGCTCAGGTAGCCATTGAGCTTCATTTTCATCTTGTGAAAAAAACACAAACATGTCCTCGACCCTATATTAAAACAGGGTCAGGCCCTTCTATAATCCTGATAGAGGATCTTTCCATTTCACCCAAGCAAAAGTTGCTCAGGTGCATCATGCCAAAACTTATCTATGACAGATTGCTCACAGACGTCCACATTCAAAAATTCAGAACAAAAAGAGCATGATTCAATGCATTATGTGTGACTGAGGGTAAATTTCCTTTTCTTTATTTTTTGAATTTGTATTTTGAGACTGCCATGAGCTCTTTCCACTATGCTTTGTTAGCCCAATATTTCTGACAAGATTATTTGTTCACAGAAACTGTTACTGTCCAAAGGAGTTAAGAATATAGATGTGCTGTTTTATTATTTTTGTGATTCAGTATTTTCACTTCATTCACTAGCTTCTCACAAACATCAGTGCATTACTAAGCAACCATTCTAATTTAGCATTGTTTTTCTTATAAGGACTTTCAAGTGGAGTGACTCTATTTTGTAACACAGCTAGATCTTCTAGAGTTTTGATCTCCATCTACAAAGCAGTTCTTCCTTTCTGAATACATGCTTCCTTGTTCCCATTAGATTTGCAAAGGGATTACTCACTGCAGGCGTTTATCCAGAGGCAAAGAACTTCTTTTTTTTTTTGCTTGTAAGTTTTTTTCATACCTAAAAGCAATTTTTTCCAGTGTATGGACTGTTTTTCACTTGCTTTCTTAAGCGTTTCACAGTAGCTTGCTGACAAACAGTATTAGCGTTATAATTATCTCCTTACAGGCAAGTTTTTTTGATCACTTGTTTCTCGTTTTAGGGGTAAAGCTAAGCTTTATAGCAGCACTTAGAAAAAGCAGCGTTTAAGCTGAAAAAAAAAAAACAACAACAGAATTTTGGGGCAGCATTTGAAAGTTTTTTTTTTGTCCCAGTTTATCTGCCTTTTCTATGGGCCTATTGCTATGCCATGCATCTCGCTTCTGCGCTATACATTTCCCAAGCTGCCTTTATCTATAGCTTCATGCTGTGACAAGCTATGTTACAGACTACATTTCCAAGATGCCTTTCGGGTCTGCCCGCACTCCTGTTACTGTTTACATTGTTTGTTTTTGTGCTTTTGTTTTTACCATGGGAGTTTTTTGAGTCAAGTTTTTGCTCTTTTATCACGGGAGATTTCTGTTCTCCTCGAGCTGGCATTGATGTATTTCGTTCATCTGACGTTGTCCCCACCTGTTCGAACACATTCAGATAGGCTCCTTGGTGCCAGAAACAAAAACCCTTGGGCTTGCTCTTCCACTTGACCGGGTCAGTGAAAGAAAATGAAAGTACCAAAAAGTCTTTTCAGCCCTTTCAGAGAGATTCCCTCCCGGTTAGATCTTTGTCTTGTCCTGCTTGTCTCCTCCACCAGATACAGAGTCCCTGATGCTGCAGCCTCCTCTGTGCCTCTGCGAACACTCTGCCCCTGCTTTCTGCCTGCACTCTCTCTTGCTAGGCTCTAGCCACAGGGGATTCTGGCTAGGATCTCAAGTATCTGCTGTTTTTACTGGCTTGAAGAGAGACAGGACTAGCAGAAAGGATTTGCCATGTTTTCAGAGTTTTTTTTTTTCCCCCTAGAGCAATTACAGGTGATTTTCTCATTCTGATAGATTTATTTCCAGTGAGTTAAATTTTTTGCTCTTATAGAAGGAAAAGAGCTCTGAGAATGAAAGACCTGAAAAGCTTTCAGTTTTTTAGAAGAAGAGTTACTAAGTTTTCCTACAAGACTTCTGTTCTCTAAACTTTGGCTTCAATGTCAAATGGAAACTAATTCTGATGGTATGATGTTTTCATTCAGCAGAAGTGAAAAGTTTTATTTCCTTCACAACCGCCTCAGGGAAAATTCTTCCTCTGCTTCTCAGGGCCTGATTCTAAGCTGTCTCCAGGCCAATACCTTCCACAGGAATCTTTTTCTGCCCATTTTCTTTCATCTTTGATAGATTTTTCTGATTCTTCTCCAGGATTTTGTGTTCAAACCCCATAGTGGAAATCAAGGACATATTCCTCTGACTTGTTGCTTATCTTATCCTATTTTTTTTTCTTAAACTATATTCCTAACCAATATTTCTATATTCTACCTTACTCTAAATTTCTTCCTACACTATATTTCTGTATTCTACTTTATAGTTTTTCCTTAAATTTTGTAAATACAAATTAAAGAGAGAGAGGAGAAAGAAATGTAGATAGAGAGAAATATACACTGCAGTCTCAATGTTCAACTTTAGCATTTCACTGCCTAACCTTCACTCCTGAGAATAAAAATTGTCACATTCTTTCAATTCCTTATCAGCATGCCTTATACCCATGACCCCTCCACCCCACTCCTTTTGCCAAAGTCCCTGGGTTCCTATTCATGCGTCATTTGTGGGGATACACCCCGATCTTGACCCCAGGCTACTTTGAGGAGTGATAAGAGATTTAGATAGAAAGATAGAGGGAGAGAGAGACAGATAGAAACACAGCATAGCCTCAGGAGGGCCTGGATCCTTATTCACCGGCCTCTTCTGTCTCTTCTAAAGGAACTATTTATAGGAATGCCAAGGGGTGAGCAAAAGATCTTCCCTTAGCACAGCCAAGTGTAGACCCTTCCAATCACCTGGAAACCATGCACATGGTCAATGCAGCTCAGATCTCACCAGGAAACCTATGTCGGCCTCCACATATGTTACAGCTGTTAGCTGAACATTTTCATGGGACTCTTGACTGTAAGAATGAGTTGTGTGTGTGTGTGTGTGTGTGTGTGTGTGTGTGCTCAAGAGATGCTCAGTGGTTAAGAGCACTGGCTGTTCTTCCAGAGGACTTGGTTCAATTCCCAGCACCCACACAGCAGCTTATAGCTGTCTGTAAATCCAGTTCTAAGGTACCCAACACCCTCATACGTACATACATACATACATTATATATATATATATATATATATATATATATATATATACACACATACACACATATACAGGCAAAATACCAATGTACATAAATAGAAAAAAAAAAAGAAGAATGAGTGGGCCTCTGACTCTTGTGCCTGCTCTTGGGACTCTTCTCCTCCTGTTGGGTTGCCAAATTATATTTTATTTTCATGTTTGGTTGTTATCTCTTAGTAGCCTGTTCTTTTCTAATGACAGATGGAAGAGGAGGGTACAGAGTGAAGAGGGAGGAACTGAGAGGGGAAAATGGAGGAGAAACTGTAATTAGGATATATATAGTATATGAGAAGAGAACCAGTTTTCAATAAAAGAAAAAAATGAGAAAAAAAATCAAGATAATTTGCCTCCTAGAAGAATTACCAACCCCAAACTAATTACTACTGTAAACCCTTGAGCAGGTCCCTTCCCCGGACCTCTAACTGCCAGTTCCACCCACAGAATACTCTAACTGCCCTAAGTTCTGGCCCCTGGCCCCTCCCTACAGAGTAAAAAGCCCTAAACTCTGGATGTGAAATCCCCACAATCTCCACCCTGCAAAGCTCTACCCTGAAAAGCTTCCACCCTCTTCCCAAGGAGCTCTATATAAGCCCTGTATCCTATTCAGTTTGCTGCTGTTTCTCCCTCAAGCAGAGGCAGCCACCCTCCTGGTTTTTTTCCCTCTCAATAAATCTGTTGTGTGAGGTTTGTTGTGTGGTGTGCTTTGTGTTTCCTTGGCTCCCACCTGCAGGACACCTTTCCATCTGTGTTGCAATGCTTACATTTAGTGCTGTGACTGGGCAGGGTCTCCTAGTGCCTGCATTTGTCCTTATGTTTAAGCTGCACTGGGACCCTATCCCTCATTTCAGTTCACCTGCAATGGACTCACCCTCCGGCTCACTGATCTCTCAGCATCCCATCTACCAGCAATAATTAGGTAAATTTTCCCTTTGTCAGTGTAAACGTTTCCCTGAGTCTGAGGAACCGACCATTGAGTGTCCGGCACCCTTTGGTACTCTTGGAGGTGGAGGTACCCCTTGCCACGTCTTTCAGGCTATGACCCTTTAAGCTGTGGCTGGCTCTCTTCACCTCTATGGCCCCATCCCTCCACCCAGCTCCCAAATAAACCACTCATGAAGCTTATCCTTAATTGTGAATTACCGGCCTTAGCTTGGCTTAGTTTCTAGTCAGCTTTCCTTAATTTAAATGATCTCATCTACATTCTGCATCTGGGCTTTTCCTTTTCTTTAACTTCTGTAAATCTTAGTCTTACTCTGTTGCTTGCTGTGTAGCTGGGTGGCTGGACCTTGAGTCCTTCTCCTTCTCTGGCTGCTAGATCTTAGACCCCTTCTCCCAGTTTTCTCTTCTATGTATCCTCTCTGCCTGCCAGCCCCGCCTATCCTTTCTCCTGCCTTGCCATTGGCCATTCAGCTCTTTATTAGACCATCAGGAGTTTAGACAGGCACAGTAACACAGTTTCACAGAGTTAAACAAATGCAACATAAACAAAAGTAACACACCTTAAAATAATATTCTATTACATTCCTGTGAATGAGACCCTCCCCCTAGAGTTTTTTTTTTTTTCCTTCACCTTCTCACCTCTAAAGAAGCCCTAGTATCAGGTTTCAACTGGCTTTTCACCAGTTTCTCCACTGGCTTAACCAGGCTAAACTCCTGACCCTCGTTGAGTGCAATGATGATCAACTGAATGGCCTTGGTCCTCCTTGAGTCCCAGGAATGCCCACAACGACAGCCTGCAGTGACATTTTCCTTTTCTCTCATCCATGGGAACCTGTCAGCCACACCCTCTCATTCCCCCTTGGGATGCCTCTTAGAAAACCTCCAGCGGCTCCACCTGACACCTGACTTGAAGGCACTAAATTTATTGCTTTTACAATCAAATTTGGCTTTCAGTACCCCTTAAATAATCAATCCAAAGGGCCACCTGATGCACCTTAGATCTTAATATTATTTGGACCTTTTACAAATACTGTGAGCCATCAGGAAAATGGAAAAGAGATTTCCCCATTCCCTATTCTTCTTGGCTCCAAGCCCTGTTTGTTTTTGTCTAGTCTCCCATCCGGTCCAAACACGCTGTGTGTAAATGTCGTCTTTTTAAGTTTCCATAGATGGATCTGTAAGTTTGTTGCAAGTGGAGCTAGGAGCGAGACTTAGCAGAGGGGGAGAAGGCAAAGAATAGGTCAGCTCCAACACTGCACACACCCTGGACACACTCTTCACTGTCTACACCCTGCACACACTCCTCACTGACTGGTTTCTCTCGTTCCCTCCTGCAGCATCCTTTGTCTATAGCCAGGATCTCAAAATTTTCCTGCCTCTAAGCCTTCTTTGTTCTCGGCTTACTAGATTCAGTTTTACAGGGACTCGGGTGTCATTTAGTAGAAAACAAAGAGCAGGGAGCAGCATCAAGCTGAGAAGGTAAACACTAGCCTGGCAGATCTTGAGGCCATGAGTCTGTTTCCTGTTTGATCACACCAAGTACAGTCTATTTTCCACTAAAAATAATATTGCTGACACTTCTTGCTGAGAGGGAGAAGTAGAGGGAAGCACATCTTTCCCCCTATAACAAACCAATTGATAGTAAGATATAAAATGAAGAGCAGAAAGTTTCTAGAGAGCACAAAAATATCTTGGCTGGGAAGTGTTTTGTCAATCAGATTTGCAGTTAGGTCAGGCGAGTCTCCATTCTGAGTCAACACTGAGTCTGAGTTTTCATTGCGTTGTGATGGTGGAGGTAAGGAGAATAAATGGAGGCCAAATTAGGACAAGATAGATTTAGCATCATGTTTCAGGTTACACAGAAATGTTACTTTTACTCTTTGAGTCCTGTTCTAATTTATTCTAATATTCCCTCCTTTCCACTTGCAAACATTTTATTGGGAAAGCACTTTTGAAATAGATACTTTTCGCATTCATGCCGTTTGTGCAGCGACAAGCATCGCAGAGCACAAGGATGCACCAGTCCAGCGCAACACGGGTGTGCTAGTACTGCAGAACTCAAGAGTATGCTATGAAAAGGGGCACACAGGTTTACGAGGACCTTAGCACACGTAGGTGTAAGAGTACAGCTGTGCTCAAGATGAACTAGTGCAGACTCACAGGGAGGTAATAGCACAGTGGTATGGATACAGCAGTGCACACAGATATACTTGGACAGCAGTGCCCAGCAATGCGCAGCTATAGAAATGCACACAGATGGACTAGGACAGCGATGCAAATAGATAGACGAGTACAGCAGACCACACAGATGTACTGCTACAGGACTGCCAATGGATGTTGCAGTACAGAAGTGTAAATGAATGTACGGTTACACACATGGTATTAGCACACATATGTACTAATACCACAGTGCACACGGATGTGCTACCACAGTTGTGCATGAGGTTGTACCAGTACAGCAGCAATATACCAATGTATTAGTGTAGCTGCACATATGTACTAGTACAGCTGTGCACATGGATACTCATACTGCAGTTCACACAGATGATGTAACACTCCAGCAGCTGGCACAGTAATACCACTGTATAAATGGATGTATTAGTACAGCCGTGCACGTGAGCATTCTGATAGAGCAATGCACATGGATGCATCAGCACGTGAGCATTCTGAGAGCAATGCACATGGATGCATCAGCACCCAACACACACTGATGAACTTGTGCAAGAGGCCATGCAGATGTTTAAAGCAGTGCACATGGATGTTACTTACACAGCTCGCACATGATGTACTACAACACCATCACACACACACTAGCAAAGAATTGCACGTGAAGGCACGATTACAGCACTATACATCAATTTGCCAGTACAGCAGTGCACATGATGTACTACTACAGAAGTGCACACAGATGTGCCAGTACAGAGTATGGACAGATGTGCTAGTACAACAGGGCAAATTGTATATTAGTGCCACAGTGCCTGTGGATGGGCTAGAACAGAAGTGTACACAGATGTGCTAGTACAGCGGTGCCTGGGGGTGCAGTCTTATAAAAGTGCACATGGATGTGCCAGTACAGCACTGAACACAGGTGTACTAACATCACAGCTCCGTGGATGTGCTTGTACAACACTGAACGTGGAGGCATGCTCACATCGGTGCGTATGGATGTTCTAGTACAGGAGTGCACACAGGTGTGCTTGTACTGCAATGCACGCGAGTGTGCTAGTACAGCAGTGAACATGGATACACTAGAACAACAACACAGACAGACGTATCAATACGTCAGCACACGTGGATCTATCATTACTTATGGTGTTGGGCTCAGAGTGCAGTGGATATACAGCTAGGAGTGTCTCTGTGTTCCATAAAAACTTGCTTATGCTTTCAGAATGCATACATATGTTTATTGTCCTTTGTCCTTCATTCCCTCCGCTATTTTATTTCCCTGTACTCCTCACCAAATATCCTTCTTCCAACAAATCTCTCTCCGCCACTGACTTCCTGGTCTTTTGTTGTTGTTTTGGCCCATTGCATTTAGTTCCGGTTGCTTACATGAGCATGGGTTGGGTCATTTATTGGATCACGGAGTTACCAGAGGCTACATCACTGAGGACCATGGCCTCCTCTATAGTATCTCACTGTTCCCCCCTGCAGGGTAGACTTTTCTTAGGGAGGACTTTAAATATTTCCACACTATTTTCTCAGAACGGTTCACAGGGAAGTCTCCTACATCCTTGGATTCACTGTGTAAGGGAAGGGCTGTTTCTTTCTAGATTAACCAACAAAATCCTTATTTTGCAGTAAGGTCACTGATTGGCTCCACACTCCTGCTCTGTCAATTCCTCTGTCAGGAGTGTCTGTGTGTTTTTCAACAAAACTACTGAGACAGTATTGAGTTACAGACAATGAGGACAGCAGAACCACACACTATTTCTTATGTATAATTTATTGTAAGTAATTTATAGACATGGAAATAACCTTAAGGAAATCTTAATGAGACCTTAATTGTCAACATTGGCAGTTCTTTGTTTGGTATGGATTGGCGAATTATAAGTAAACAGTAGGCTGGGTTATTTCTGAAAATTGACTGTGTTTATGTGGTGTCCCACTTTGATTTTAGTTGATAAGATGCAGATTTTTTTTTTTCATTCTTTGGGATGGCCCGTTAGGACCTGGTACAAATATTATCATTTTCTAGGCACATAATAAAAAATGTTGAGGAGCCTATACTTTCTGTTAATAAAAGAGACATTAACTTTAGGGTTGATAATAAATTAAAAAAAGTTATACTTAGTGAAATTTCATTATGGGCTCTGGATATGCAAATTGCTATTAGTAATTGCTATGATAAGTGATATCTGGTGTCAGCTTTATATAAATGTCAGCAATTAGCAGCACGTACATGATTTTGTCAACTTCAAAGCTGACTTGCTCCTGCTTATTTGAAAATATGTCACTCTTTGAAGAATATTCAGGAAAGACCTATAATTTGCTGGCATCAATCATCTAGATTTGAGCATGCAGGATTTTATGTGATTTAGTAATCTTTGCACAACTAGCCAAAGCTTAATGTCTCTAACTTGTCACACAAATTTGTCACATCGCTAATTAGTGATGAGCGCATCTTTTGCTAATTATTTAGGGTTTTCAATCATTTTCACCCATATTATCTTACTCAATCGTATTTCTGTATTAAATATTGGGCCAAGTTTCAGAAACCCTATCCAGTTTAATTAAAATTAATATTTTATAAAATTAAATATATTTCATGTTGTTTTATGATGATGTATGTGAAAGATATTTCCTCTCCTGACTTTTTATTTGCGCAGAGTTGAGAAAGATGTTGGTTAAGTGAATTAAAAGTGTTTGTGTTTTCCAGTAGATTAAACATGAGAGCAATTTTTTAAATGTACTGTGCTATAATTAGTCACAAAGAACATTGAATTGTCCTGTAAGAATTCCAACTGGATTTTGCTAAAAACTTTCATCCAGGGCTGTTAAATTAAAGATACATTTCCTACTTATTTTTTGTCTTCTCTCAGACTGAAGGAAGATTTAAGGTATAGCCCCTAGAATTTCAGATGTTTCAGAAATGGTGATTTTGTCCTTACTAAAACACTGATAAAGTGAACGGTCAGGAAGATGGAGGACACTCCTCCACAGGCTGCTAGACTCTCAGGAAATACTGTATAGTCGGAGAACAGCTAATGTGTGATGTGGGTTGTGTTGGATAGTTTTACATCAAATCATAGGGAAGATGCTTTAAGACATAGGTGTTAGAAAAGGCTTGCCAAAAAGAACTCCAAAAGCTTGGGACATAATACCAAAAACTGAAAAATAAGATGGCCTGAAATTAAAATTTTCTGCACAACAAAGAAATAATTACTTAAGTGGGAGAACAAAGATATACAATAGGGATCTTTTCTTCATATATCTGAGAATAAAATCCAAAGCTATCAAGAACCACCGTAAGTGCCCTCCAAATTCGAACACTCTTCTCAACAAGTGGGCTAATAAAAATGAACAGACAGTTCTAAAAAAGAAGAATATAAATAGCCAGTAACTATATGGAAAAGTGTTAGAAGTCCTGAGCCATCAGGAAAATGCAAATGAAAAGTATGCTGAGAGTCTATCTCAACTCATCCAAGTTTCACAAAGAAAATAAATAGTAACAAGCTCTCTAAGGATACCGGAAATAGGAGCCCTAAACACACTGCCGGTGGGAGTATAAAAGAGCTTTCCCCACTTCCGGGAAGTTGAACTTCAGTGGTGGAATATGGAGTATTTTGGTAAGCTAAGGTTAAGAGATGGACTTATTTTCTTCTTCGGGACTGTTGATTTCCAGTCTTCCAATCTCATTGAATATTTCAGTTAACCTGTTCTTCCTGCTTCTGACATCGTCAGCTCCAGTCTCTTCCTCTTCCATGCCCTCTGTGTCCTTTTTCCTGTCCCATCCTTCACCACTGACTGTGGCCTTCTCTTGGTCTCCTTTCTAGGCTTTTACCCCTGCTTGTATGTATGCATGTATATACTTATAGTTGAGACATGCACTTTTTTTTGGTCTTTTTTGAGTTGGGGGTCGCCTCACTTAGTATTGTACTTTCCAGATTCATATGTTTTCCTGCAAATGTCATAATTTCATTTTTCTTTGTGGCTGAATAATATTCTATTGAGTATATGCATCACATTTTCATTATTCATCCATCTGCTAATGGACCTTTAAGCTGTTTCCATCTTGCTACTTTGAAAAGAGCAGAAAGAAACACAAATGCAAAAAAAAAGTATCTCTGTGGTATGATATGGAGTCTTTTGCGTATATGCCCAGTAGTGGTATAGCTGGGCCATATGGTAATTCTTAGGAACCTTCACAAAATTTCTATAATGCCTGTATTAGTATGCAATCTGAACAGCAGTGGATAAGGCTTCCTGTCCCACACTCTCTCCAGCGTTTGCTCTCAGATTGGTTGTAAGGTAAGGTGGTATCTCAAAGTTGTTTTAACTTTCATCTCCCAGATGTTTAGGATGTTGAATACTTTCAAAAATAATTATTAGCCATTTGTATTTCTTTCTTTGTGATGAACTCTGTTTATTTCATTAGTCTTATTTGTTGATGGGCAGGTTCTTTTGTATTTATTTTTTATAGTTCTTTGTAAATTCTAGATATTGTCCCCTCCCTGTCCAAAGTATAGCTGATGAAGACTTTCTTCACTCCCACGGGATGTCACTTTGCACGGCTGATTCCCTTTAATTTCCTATGGTCTCATCTGTTGACTCTTGAACAACATCTTGAACACTTATAGTACACTATCACAACGCAGATCACATCTTATAAATGGAACATATTCTTATTAAAGGGTGTTCTACATTATGCAGCATGTGGTTGATTTATTAGTCAGTGCAGTGATTATGCATTTTGAAGTCAGACTTAAGTTATAGTCTGAAATCAGCTTTCCAGTGGGAAGTCATTCACTTTGTTTTGTTCTTTATGATTATGTCATAAAATGACTGAAAGAAGTATTGAATATAAAAGCCTTTAACAAACCACAAAGACCCATGCAGATAACTGCTTTTATTGCTGTGGTTTATCATGTACTAAGATTAACAGCATGCTTTGGAGTGGGTATGGATATCAGTATTTTCTTCTTCAATTTGACAAAAAAAAATTCCCATAATTTCTATAAATGTGGGTAACTATTATGTACATTTTCTTTATAAATCAAATATATGAAAAATATTTGGAAAAGATAACATAGGGTTGATTTGATCTTAATTGTTAATTTTTATAATAATTGCTTTGCAATTTCTTGAGCTACCAATTCCTTTTCTTAGATGAGTAGGACATCCTACCTTTTAAAATAATCAGTTAGTCTCATCCACACAATGGTCTTAAGTGAGATAGTTGCTCATTGACTTAAATATTTGTCTTGGTGTCCTTTTTGTGAGGACTGTATGACAGATATCTTCACCATTTGACAGATTTCTTCACCAGTGAGAGTTATCGTTAGATTTGGTATATTTGACCCACACTTAGACACACCTGGGAAGAACAAGTCTCAATTGAAGAATGGCTTCCATCGGACTGGCCTGTAGGCATGTTTACGGGGCATTTCCTTGATTATTAATTGATGTGATAATGCCCAGCCCACTGTGAGTGGTGCTATCCTTGGGCAGTGGGCCTGGACTAGTTAGGAAAGGTAGCTGAGCAAGCCAGAAAAGAAAGTCCTTGGCATCATACTTCCATGGTTTCTACTTTAGTTCTTGCCTTGACTTCTCTGGTGATAGACTAACCTGTAAGCTGAATAAATCACTCCTTCACAAGCTGCTTCTGGAGGTCAGTGCTTTATCACAACAACAGAGGAGCAAGCTGGGACAGTGCGTTTCTGTGGTTTCTAGGTAACTGGTTTGTTTTTTACCATATGGACTCTGAGAATTACAGCAAATCACATTTTTCCCCTTTGAATTTCCTGATCGATGGGTCAGAAGTGCACATGTTTCCCAGATTCAGAAGTTTGCAAGGAAAAGCAATTTCTTGGCATGCAATTTTAAAATTAACCTTATTCCTGGTTGGTGCAAGTTTACCAGCCCCCATACTTTTATTTTATTTCATGCCTGTCTTACTTGCTTTATCCAGTATTTTTAAAGCCTTCTTAAACCCTTTACTAGGTAAGGTGGGCTACATAAGTAAGTAATATTGCAGTTTTAATTCAGCCTATGAAAACGTGCAGACCATTCCTGTAACTGTGTCTTTAGATGATAAATACTACCTGTGCATGGGAAATTTAGCAGTTGCTCAAACTATGCTGTCTGCAGGGAGTTTACAATTCAGCTCCCAGAATTAAATTGACACCTTAAAAATTCTCTCAAAGGAAAAAATATGCTTGAAACCGTAGTTGTAAATAAGATAACGAGTCCATTTCCAAATATGTTGGTAATGTTTATTCTGAAAGGTAAGTAATTATGTCAAAGTGTTGTAATGGGATTTCACCATGCAAGGGGCTTAGCCCCCTGGTAGCAAGTATAAATACCTAGCAGTAGTATGAAGCAAGCACTGAAACGTTTGCTGATTTTTTTTTTTTATGTTTGTACAATCAAGTTTGGCACTCATTGTTTCCATAGCAACTGTTCTGCCTATATGAAGTAAGCAACTAAATTTCATCGTTCTGTTGTAAAAATAGCAGCTGATAACTGCTCTTCTCTGTGTTGGAGAAAAATCATTTAAAAAAAGAAAACACACTGTCACACATTTTTTTTTTTTAAATGACAATCCCACACCAAAATCAGAGGTCAGCAAGAATGACAGATCAAATTTCCAGATTTCTTAAAGCTGAGAGTTACCCTTGGTCAGAGGATTTTGATGGCACTATCAGGCTAGTCCTGGGAAAATAGGGTCAGTGATGACTCGACCTGCCTTCTTCAGTAACTATAATAGTTTTAGTTGCCCATTGTCACACACATCAACATCTTGAGAAGATAGTAACTTGGAATAGAGGAGTGATAAGAAGAAATGATGTCTGGGAATACCATGCAACTTATAGGAAGGAGCATCTGGAGTCAGAGAGACTATTGTTTTTGTCCAAGTACAGGATATTACAGTACTAGGATAGACCTGCATGTAAATAGACAAGACTACCTTTCCATTCTCTTTATCTAATATGGGATCCGACATCATGAACTTGATGAACTGTCCTCAAAGATGTGTTTATGAAGTTGTCTGCATGACAGTGTATCCTATGGTACCCTAGTACTTATAGTACCCTTGTCACACATCATATCAACAAAGCTGTTCCCCGACCCTTTGCCAATCATGAGATGCCAGTGTCCATGCCAAAAAGGCTAGTTTTGTGTGCTTCCTAGTTTGGGTGTAGTGAGGACCGCTACATAGAATGACCTCTTTCCCATTTCTGGACCACACTTAGTTGGATCCCCATATAGCTATGTGTTTTCCAGACACTCATAAAGTCTCTAACCTTTTTCCCAAGGAGTCAGAAACAGCCCAGGAATTGGGTGGAGATCATTCTCACCCATCTGGCTCCTCTCCTTTCTTCTAGCACCGGAGACTCTTCTGCTTCCCAAAGTCCAAAGCACAAACTGGTGGAGGTGGGCAGGAAGTGGGGAGATGTTTCTGATTTCTGAGAAATACCCAAGCCTTCCAAGAAATGCCCCGTTATAGTAACATCATCAGAACAGAGCAGAGTGGTATTCTAGGATAGTGTTCTTCAACATGGTGGCATAGATATTATGAGGTGGCCTTGGACATCCATGTTGTTGCATTTTTTTTTTTTTTTTTTTTTTTTTTTAGAAAATGCCCCACCACTCTTTTGGCTTCATCACTACATACCCACTCTGATAAGAGACAAAAATCCAAGACTATTCTGTCTTTGTAAAAGAGGCAGACTGGAGGCAGTGTTCACTTGGGCAGACCAGACCAACCTTAAGCTCTTGGAAACTGCAAAAAGCAGTCCCTTTTATAGCATGTCTTCCTTAGACTTTTTCCTTTTCTTTTCTGGTACAT
Source organism: Peromyscus leucopus (assembly GCF_004664715.2). NCBI lineage: Eukaryota > Metazoa > Chordata > Mammalia > Rodentia > Cricetidae > Peromyscus > Peromyscus leucopus. Next base: position 120,468 of record NW_023505101.1, on the reverse strand, counting down.
TTATGCAGCTTTATGGTGCTTCTTCCTCTCCAGTAGAACTGAGAGCAAAGGCAGCCAGCTGTTCTGATCTAGCTAGGGTCCTGAGTCCATTCTACCTCGTAGTACTTTCTGGTTCCCTATTCCCCGGCCTTGTTTACCTTTCTCCTTTAAAACCAACAATAAAAATTGCACCTTCCCAATAGACAAGTGAGAATTAAATAGATTTCTATGTATAAAACACTTTGAGCACTGTCTGGACATAGCACTACTAAAACTTGTGGTTTGGAAAAAAGGATGCAGTTCCAGTATGACAAAAGACAGGTCTTAGCACAGATTTTGACACAAACCTTGGGTTAACAGAACTGTTTTTAAATAAAACATCTTGGTTCTTAAGAAACTTTCACTATTGAAGGTATGCAGGAATCATCTTTTCTCTGCATGTTTATTTTTTTAGTAGAAACACACATGATAAGGATGAATCCATTCTCACCTCATATTGAAATATTGCTTTAATATTGGATAATTTGGATAAAGCTGTTCAGATTATAGAAATAAAATCAAACAAAAAATTCAGTATTCCAAATTGAAATTTGGTATGCAACCCCAACTTCTCAGTTGCCTCTCGGTTCAGGTCCTGGTGAGATTCACGTCAGTGAGCAGAATTCACATGCTTTGTGGTGTGTCCCCTGTTGTGTGTCAGCCACCCTGAGTGAGGCTAGGAGTGTGGCAGAGCGCTTCACACAGATGCATGAGCAGATCTTGTCATGTTGGCTGCTCGTGAACATTTGCTTCTCTAAAGGCATGGGAAGCAATGCCTTCCTACGGGAATGGTATCCATCCCAGGACTGCCATTTTCTAGGATTCCCTGAAACTGAACACCATGGGGCTTGGAAATAGTGACACCATTATTCATCTTTCACTGAGAGTCATGGTGCCCTCCAAGCAGGAAGGAGGCTGCTTTCTGGGTAGTAGGGGAGTGAGTTTCATGCTCCTGGAGGCTGTCTGTAGGGAGTAGATGAAATACTGAGTGAGTGTGGTATTATCGACATGAATGTGGCCATGTCAAGGATCCACGCCTTCTCTAGGTCAGGATCAGGGGAATGTGTAGCTAAGTTTTCCCCTGCCCGCCCCTGTCAGGACAAATCTTTGTCACCCCGCCAGTCCCACAGCCGCTCAGACCCAACCCAAGTAAACACAGAGACTTATATGCTTACAAACTGTATGGCCATGGCAGGCTTCTTGCTAACTGTTTCTTATAGCTAAATTAATCCATTTCTATAAATCTATACCTCTTGCCACGTGGCTTGTGGTGCTTACTGGAGTCTTCACATGATGCTTGTCATGGCGGCAGCTGGCAGTGTCTCTCTGCCTCAGCCTTCTACTTCCCAGAATTTTTCTCCTCCTGTCCCGCCTATACTTCCTCCAGCTGGCCACTGGCCAATCAGTGTTTTATTTATTGACCAATCAGAGCCAACAGATTTGACATACAGACCATCCCACAGAGCAGAATGGTAAGATCTTATCTTGGTCCAAGTATGGGTATTGACAAACGTTTGACCTTATGTAGCTAGTTTTTCCTGCCTTGCCCACAGTCAGGACAAATCTCTGTCACCCGCCAGTCCCACAGCCGCTCAGACCAACCAAGTAAACACAGAACTTATATTGCATACAAACTGTATGCCGTGGCAGGCTTCTTGCTAACTGTTCTTATAGCTTAAATTAATCCATTTCTATAAATCTATACCTTGCCACGTGGCTTGTGGCTTACTGGAGTCTTCACATGCTGCTTGTCATGGCGGCAGCTGCAGTGTCTCTCTGCCTCAACCCTTCTACTTCCCAAATTCTTCTCCTTGTCCCGCCTATACTACTCCTCCAGCGCCTGGCCACTGGCCAATCAGTGTTTTATTTATTGACCAATCAGCATAAGCAACATATTTGACATACAGACCATCCCACAGCAGGAATGGTAAGATCATTATCCTGGTCCCAAGTAAATGGTATTGACAACGTTTGACCTTAGCACTAAAACCAGCATGTTAGAAAGTATCAACTGCAGCTTCTCACTTCCTCTGCCCAATCCTCACCTTCTATCTGAGACCACTAACCCACTGCATCCTCCTTCTCTCTCATTGTGTTGTATAAAAAAGCATGCTGAGTTTCCGGGCTGATGCTGCTGTGTCTCCGTCCAAGCTCATGAGCCCCACTTCGATCCCAGCTTATCTGTTGTGTATCTGTCATTCTTCGCTTTCCTTTCCTCGTTGGCCCAGCCATCAATTCTAAAGTAAGTAAAGTCATGACCCAAGTGGTTCTGCACTAGGTATAGAGAACTTGAATTTGGTCAGACGAGTTTATCGTTCATGCACAAGTTGCAAAACACATGGCAAGCAGAATCTAGAGCTAGACAATTGTTTGGAACTTTGAAGGAATTTTAAGGAATGGGGAAGCGAAGGTACAGAATATTTACAGTTATCTGTCAGTTCTATGACTAAAGGAGGTGAGTTAGGCTATCTGAGTAGGAGAACTACTCAGTCTCATTTGCAGAACAACATGTCCTTTAGTAACAGACAGAAGAAGGAATTGGCCATTTGTAAAAAGTCGGAGAAATTAAGGGTTTAGATACACAACTAAAGAACTGGATGTTATTCCCATTTTCACTTCCTGTTTATAGTGTCGTATATGTGATTCCACAGATCTGGTGCTGTTTGCTCACAGAAGGTCGCCTGCTCTCGTTAATCCCAATCTGGCCAATCCCAGGGCTTGGATCTGCCTGCTGGCTTTCTTCAAAGGGCAGACAACCAACTCTACCATTCTGTGCAAGCTCTATAACAACATCTACCATCATAGCTCCTCTATGGCGCAGCGAGAGAATTGCCCACCAGAAGGGATAAAAACCTATATCCTAAACTGAGATTCACTAGTAGCCTGGAAAAACTTTACCCCTCTTTGTGGCCCTGGCTCTTACAAAAACAGTCCCAGAACTCCTGAAGCAGGGGGACACCTTACTCATCCTCAAGACCTGAGTCCCTAGGTCAGAGCTGCAGTCTTCTGCCTCTTTCTCTTCTTAGTCAGGTTCCAGAACCTGTACAGAGTGGCCCCTGGGCTATAAGCAGTCAAGCCAGAATGAGAAGAATCTAAGGCACCCATTATTAGACTGACACGTCCCTATCTGATTCGACCCTCCATCCATCCAGTCTTCCCATACCTTCCCTCCAAGATCTAGCCCGTGAGTCATGTCATCCTTACCTCCATATTATATCTCTTCTCCCCATCACCTGGATGGTCTAGACTGGGTCTTATATCCAGTACACATCTTTGTCTGCCAACCCTGCCAGTGCGCAATTATTTCAAGGCTTCTCACCAGAACTCTGTCTACCTGCTACACTCACAGGTCAGTCCTGTAACCGAAATCTACATCCAATCTCCCCACCCAGTCAGATATTCCAAAGTTCTTGCCAGGATCCAGCCCAGCAAATCTCCTTCACCCTCTCCAACCTGCTGGATCTAGCCTGGGTCCGTGTCCAGTGTCCCGGCCTACTCTGCGCCGTCCCCATCTGTGTTGTGACTACTCTTTTGCCTCTTCTGCCAGGAATTCTTACTACATACTCCCAAACCCACAGGCTTCTCCCATACACACCCAACCTTTTCCCCAGCCAGATCTCCCTACAGGAGATTGAATCAGGGAGCACATACTGTATATCACCCCAGACCCCATTGTCCACCTGGCTTCATGCCACCCAAACCATTTCCAATCTCTCTAGGTCCAACCCTTCTGTACATCCTGCCTTCTGTCTCCACTTGCTTTGTCCACATCAGTCTTAGAACTAACAAAGAAAAGTCCGTATGTCCAGACCTCATCACAAAGATACAAACAATATGAAAGATCAAGCCGGTATCTTCTTTTCAAAACCCACCAGTCCTGGAGAAATGTTTGCTGATGAGAACTGCCTAGACAAAAACCCAGGACACAGAATTTAAAAGGACCAACCAATCAAAAACTTCACAACATAATTAAGAGGAGTTTAAGAAGACATAAGGAAACACGCAGTGAAATGAAAGGAGAAAAAGCTGAGGAAAACAACAGCTGAGTGATGCCCAAGAAACCCGAGCGACAGCTGAAGGACCTGACATGACAGTGCGCACAGGGGAATTTCGCAAAGGACATGACAGGAAGTCTACACTAATATATCCTTCAATTTATGGAAGCTACTTTTGCCCAGATATATTACTGTAGGCTTCCTGTCATAGTTCTTTACAACTTTGGATGCTTTGTTCCAGATGCCTGGATTTCATAATTTTTATTAAAGAGTCCAGCTGTTATTTCTGTCGAGTTTTCCTTTATATGTGAACTTACATTTTTTCTCTTGCAGCTTTTAATACATCTTCATTGTTCTGTATAAAATTTATATAAACAAACCAAACCCTAAAGAAAAATACACAAAACAGTATTTTGGGGCAGAAGAGAGGAATGAGTATAACAGAGAGAATGTGGAAAGAAATACAAAACTATAAATTGTCAAAATACAAAATATATTCCATTGAGAACACAAAGCAACAGCACTCAGCTCAACAACACTCACCAGGACCTGCCTTTAATATTCAGCACATACTATTTTAATAATACCCCTTTAATATTAACCCAGATCTCTGTCTGTGGAATGGGTGGACCAGAAATCCACCCGTCTTGTCTATTCAACACCCTGAGCTTTACACATAGGTGCTGCCCCATAGTAAAAGGATGGACAAAAATACACCATCACACGAGACCAGGAAACAAGCAGTGTCACTACCCTAATATCCAACAAAGTAGACTCCCAACTAAAACTAATCAGAAGAGATAAGGAGAAAACGCCTCATTCTAATCAAGGACCAGTAGTTATTAGTCCGAAGACTTTACTAGAACTGTTGCATTAAACTCTGGGGCACCCAATTTCATTAAAAAATGTACTGTTGGATTAAAGCACAGACTAGCATCAATCTAGTAAGAGTAGGTGATTTTAGTACAGATCATCTGGATAAAAATAATCAGGAGGCTGGGCGTTGGTGGCGCACGCCTTTAATCCCAGCACTTGGGAGGCAGAGCCAGGCGGATCTCTGTGAGTTCGAGGCCAGCCTGGACTACCAAGTGAGCTCCAGGAAAGGCGCAAAGCTACACAGAGAAACCCTGTCTCGAAAAAAACCAAAAAAAAAAAAAAAAAAAAAAAATCAGGAGTGTCAGAATTAATTGATATTATCATCAAATGGACTTAACAGATATGTGCAAAATATTCTACCAAACACTATACCCAAACACTAAGGAATACACATTCTACTCAGCAGCACACGAAAGCTTTTCTAAAATAGACCACATCCTGAGACATAAAACAAATCTTTACAAATTAAAAAAAAAAATTGAAATAACTCCCTGTATCCTATCCAATCACAATGCAATAAGACAAAATTGATAGTAAACAAATATCTAATAAATACACAAATTCATGTTGATTTAATAAGTCATTACTAAATAAATTAATGGGTTAAAGAAAAAAATCAAGCCGGGCGGTGGTGGGCACGCCTTTAATCCAGTACTCGGGAGGCAGAGCCAGGCGGATCTCTGTGAGTTCGAGGCCAGCCTGGGCTACCAAGTGAGCTCCAGGAAAGGCGCAAAGCTATGCAGAGAAACCCTGTCTCGAAAAAAACCAAAAAAAAAAAAAAAAAGAAAAAAATCAAGAAGGAAAAAAGAGATGCTATAGGGGAAGAAGTGAAATTATCCTTATTTCCAGAAGACATGATAATACACATGAACGATTCCAAAAATTCTACCAGAAAACTTCTACAAACAATAAAAAAGTCAGCAATATGGCAGGACACAGAATCTACTTACATAAACCAATAACTTTTCTATATGTCAACCACAAACACAGATAAAGAGATCATAGGAACACACATAGACATTCACAATAATCTCAAAGACAGCAAAATATCTAAGAATAAACCTAATCAAGAAGTAAAGGACCACTACAATGAAACTTTAAGCCTCTTAAGAAATAGACAACACTATTAAGAAACGGATAAAAATAAATAGAAAATGGAGACATAATAGTCATAGATTAGTAGAACTAATATTGTGAAAAGCCACCACTTTACCAATAGCACTTTATAGATTTGATGCAATTGCAAATAAAATCCCAATCTTCTTCTTCATAGAAATAGAAAAAAGGCACCCTAAAATTCATATGAACCACAAAAGACCTTGGGTATCCAAAACAATCCTGGGGGGAGGGAATGCTGGAAGGATTACAATCTCAGAACTTAAGATCTGACAGAGCCATAGTTATAAAAACAAAATGACAGAGCCTTAGTTATAAAAACAATATGGTACTGGCACAAAAACAGACCTATAGATAGATGGAACAAAACTGAATATCCAAACATGGGTTATACGTACATAACTTTAACCTTTTAGTATTTGATAAAGATGCCCCAAAACATAAGCAGACAAAAAGAAAGCATCTTCAGCAAATGATGCTATGAAAACTGGCTCTCTGTGTGGAAAAGAATGAAATTAAATCAGTACCTATCACCTTGCACAAAAACTAACTCCAAATGGAACAAAACCACAAAAGTGAAACCTGAAACGCTGAGGCTGCTAAAAGAAAATGTAGGCAGTACTCTACATTATATAGGTGTAGGAAAGGACTTCCTGAATATGCAGAGAACCCAAATATCAAGCAGCAAAAACCAGAACCTCCCCCTTCAATAACTTATTTGAAAAGTGGGCCCGGAACCAGAACAGAGTACAGAGAGTTCTTAAAGGAGAAAAAAAATGCTTAGAAATATCTCAAGAATATTGTATATTCTGAATATTAATCCTCTGTCAGGTGTGTAGCTAATGAAGATTCTCTCTCAGTCTGTGGGCTTCATCTTCAAGCATTTGATTATCTCTTTAGTTGGTCAGAAGCTCTTTTTAGATGAAGTCCAGTTTGTCAATGTTTGTCCTAAATTCTTAGACAAATGGAGTCCTATTCAGAAAAGAAGTAGAGGCAGCTATGGAATGCTAAGAGTGGGAGAAAGAGTCCTCACCAGGAAAGGAGCTAGAAATTTATTATCCAGTACCAAATGGTAATCCCTGAAAACACACATACAAGTACATACAAGCAAGTAGCACTATGCAGACTGGACAGGTTATATTTAGAAATGCCTATTCCTATGTGTATATGCTTGTAACAATTAAGGAAAAAGGAGGACATGAATTTGAAAGAGAGCAAGCAGGGATATATGGGAAAATGATATAATTATAATCTCGAAAATAAAGAGAATAAAAATAAAAGAAATTAGAGACCAGGAGAAGCCAGGCAGGTCTTGACAGTGGTCAGAAAACATTGCAAGCCTTTGAACTGGATATTAAGTTTTCAGTCTGTTTTGTACTTTCTCTTTGAAATATGAACACTGAGCTTCTTCAAATCTTTGAAAATCCAAAGGAATATCTGGGCTATCCTGTTAGTTCTTGAGTAACTCATGCTCATTCGACTATCTTGATTCATCCTGAAGGAGAGTAATGATGATATAGATGCTGTTTTCCTTTTTTCTGTTACCAATCTGCATTTAAGTTTTCTTGACTTCTTCTCAGGCACCTATGTGAAGTCTTTGTAGTATTTACAGCTCATGGGAAGTGTACTTGTAAGTTGTTCTTTCCTTAGGCAAGCCAAATGTGTTTAAATGATGTTACTTTTCACACAAACATCAATTCCCTTTTCCAAATTACTTTTGATATTCTCCTTGAAGCTCCCGGCAGTCTGTGTGTATTGAGTTGTACCTCAATTTATGAAATAGAGGTGTTGCTGAAGATTCTGCTCAAAATTTTCAAATTGAATCCTACTGTTTCTGTGACTGAGTTATAAAATCAAATTTATGTTTCCCTAAGGCAGAGGGAGATGCCATAATTGTCTTAATTAAAACTTTTTTTTGAGGAAGTGTACTCAGCAAGAACAGTGTCTTGTACTGTGGAAGTTTCTGGACTCTGAGTCTCAGGATAAGATTAGGTTGATTATAAATGTTCTCCTGGCTCTCTGGCATGGCAGAGGCTCTGACCATCTTCCTGAGATGTTTACATTACAAAGGATGATCCAGGAACTAACATCTGCTGTGCCGTTGGTTCAGCTGTGATGGTGCCATGAGCCAGGCTTTTAAAAAAATTAATATGGCCTAGACACAAACACTACAAACTTTTGACTTTGAGGACAACTGAATTTTAAAATATATATCTTATCATGTGCATTGGAATTCTCAGGCTTTCCTTAGCCTGTGTTCTGCTACTGAATTCTGGGAGAGGCTGACACTCAAAAGTGGAAACCAGACCACTAAGAATGGAAATACTTATTCACCAGTCAAGACAATGTAGAGATGATTTCCCTGAACTTCATTAAACAGTTTTTTATCAAATTTTGTGTCTAGTTTTTGATTTTTAGAGTGTTCATCTCTCTTGTACATATGTGAAAAACTACACATGCAGAAAGGAAGAACATAAGAGCTAAGTATAACTGACAGGAAGGAGGAGAAATATTAAATTTAGAGAATATTTTGGCTGGAAACATGGGGAAAAGTGGTTATTACTTGTCTGCAATTTTTCATCATGTTTCTATTTTCCTCGAATAAAGTTTACCATTCTAATTCACATTATCTTATTGATTTGATGTAAATTTTTTCAGTTATGCATATCTAACCTCTCCTAACTAATAGACTTGCTAAGGTCTATTTTGAATTATTCTGCAGATGATTCGGAAATCTTTAGTACACACTCCTGTTTACAGATAGAAAAATTAAAACTCCAGGCTCACCCAGTTATGTTAATTCAAGAATGTCTGCTGTAAATCTCAAAGCTCTGTGTGGAAAGCCTACCACACTCTGCCCACACATGGCTCAGGTGACAGTTGGACAGGAGGTGAAGGACGCTTTTGATGCTCCACTCCAGTTTGAATACTTGGAATCTCCTTTAATGGAGTACCTGTCATTAATGGAAAAATAGCTAATCCACCAATGCTGTGTAAAGTAAAAATGATTACACAGAGTCCAGCCTGGGAAGCAGTTTGGCTATCTGTAGATCTTCATTTCTCTCTCTTCTCCTCCAAATCCCCCGGTCTTATCCCCAGCTCTGTAGCAGACTCCCTGCTATGGTCTCCCTTCCTCTTCCTGCCCCCATCTCCAGTGGGTTACACAGAGCAATTTTCTTTTCTCCACACTCATTGCTTTATCCCAGTCCTCAACTCCATCAGGCATTCTCTGGGAACCTGCCAGCTACGCCTGTCAGAGAAGCAAGCAGACTAGCAAGCATGTAGGCTAGCTTCAGATCTCCACTTCTTCCTCACCTCCAAATCTAACTCCTAACTCCATCCCCAGCTCTGTAGCAGTTGTCGTCTTATCTCTCTCTGCCCCAGTTTCAGGGAAAAGCATCCTCCTCTTGTGACTCCCCTCAGCAACCCCCTCATATCTCATAACCCATTCCTAAGTGTCAGCTCCCAATACCTAGAAACACATTTTACCTGAACCCCCAATGGCCACACCTATCAGGATCCCAGATGAATTTTCTACCAGGCAACACACAACAATTATACTCTCCTGAGAACCAGAGATGGTAACAGAACCCAAGGGGGAAAAAAAAACACCCCACCCAGCAAAGACAAGACCATACATCAACACACACAATTACAATCTCCCCAAACCCACATGCTTAAACATCATCATGAAAACACAATCAAACAGCCAGGACAACATGTCTCCACTAGAGGCCAGCGACCCTACCATCGTAGGCTTTGAGTATTGTAACATTGCTTAAACAAACAAGTCAAAGACCTTAAAATAACCTTTATAAAACATGATAGAGGTCCTTAAAGAAGAAATGAATAAATCCCTTAAGGAAACCTATGAATTACAAATAAACAGTGGAAAGAAATGAGAAAACAGTTCAAGACTTGAGAGTAGAAATAGAATCAATAAAGAAAACCCAACCTGAGATAAATCTGGAAATGACAAAACAGAACTCAACTCCTGGAACTCAAACAGTAACCTTAGAGATAAATCTCATCGACAGAATACAAGAGATGGAAGAAAGACTCTCGGACACTGAAAACACAATAGAAGAAATGGATACCCTGGTTAAAGAAAGTGTTAAATCTTAAAAAAAAAATTCTGGCAGAAAATATCCAGAAATCTGGGGCACTATGAAAAGACCACCTCTAGAAAACAGAAATTGAGGAAGGAGAAGAAACCTAGGTCAAAGGCACAGAACATACTTTCAACAAAATGACAGAAGAAAATTTACCTAACTTAGGGAGGGAGATGCCTATCAAAGTACAAGAAGTAAGACAGGATACCAAGTAGACCAGACTAGAAAAACGTCCTCTCAAAACCCAAAATACTAAACATGCAGAATGAAGAAAGAATATTAAAAGCTGCTAGGGAAAAAGACAAAGTAACATGTGAAGGCAGACCTATTAGAATAACACATGACTTCTCAATGGAGACCTAAAAACCAGAGGGGCCTGGACATGTGGTCTGTAGATTCTAAAAGACCGCAAATGCCAGCCAGACTAGTATAGCAAACAAAAATTTCAATCACTGTAGATGGAGATAACAAGACATTCTATGATAAAGTAAAATTTAAGGAATATCTATCCACAAATCCAGACCTACAGAAGCTGCTAGAAGAAAAATTCCAACCTAAAGAGTTTAACTGATGAATCAGCCTATGTCCATTTTGTACTTGAAAGTCATCTTATAGCAAAGACAAACTAGGTTCATTTCTATTTATGATTAAATCTCTGTTTCTCAAGGATTGGACTATGCCCTACCTGTAATCTTAACTACAAATGGTTTCTGTACTGCCTGTTCCAGGAATGCCAACCATGCCTTTGTTTCAAAAAATTATTATGGCCATCTGTTGTTATGACCATTTTGTTATGACTATTTTGTTTTGACTGCCTTGCAAATATGTCTCTGAGTCAGGAAGATGTTACAAGCAACTTATTATGCTCATGTTCTGCTCTGTAGCCCTGTCTATTTGCCTGCTAAATACCCCATTTGGAAACTCCCTACTCTTGGACTATAAAAGCCTGCATGTCCAATGCTAATCTCTTGAAAGCTGCCTTTAGAGAGAGAGATAGCTCATGTACACAAATAAAAAGCCTGCTTTAATTAATTGCTTGCTTTAATTAATTTGGGCATTATTTGGGTTGTTGATCTCTCTCCTCATATCTGTGGGATTAACATAACCACACCACCACCACCAAATAATCCAAGAGCAGCAAATATAAGAGGGGAAATACACACACCACCACCACCACCACCACCACCACCACCACACACACCACCACCACCACAACCCCCTCACCACAATAAAAATAACAGGAACCAGCACACACTGCTCATGGATCTCTCTCAACATCAATGGTTTCAATTTCCGAGCAAAAAGACAGACTAACAGAATGCATGCAAAAACAGGATTCGTTTTTCCACTGCATCCAAGAAACAGGACTTAACATCAAGGATAGATATCATCTCAGTGTAAAGGACAGAAAAAAGGTATCCTAAGCAAATGGACCTAAGCTGTTGTAGCAATATCTGACAAAATAGATTTCAAATCAAAACTAAATAGAAGACATAGAGGACAGTATATATTTATCAAAGAAAAAAATCTGTCAAGAGGACATTACAATCTTTTTGTTGTTGGATATTTATTTATTTGTCAGAAGCTGTGCAGCCTAGTCTCTGATTAGTGTATGAATGGCTGTCCAAAGGATCTGCATGAGGCAAAGCCTGTGGAGATGGTGTCTCACTTGGCAAGTATCAGTGGACCACAGGCAAGTGAGGGATAAGGCTGGATTGGTGTGGCTTGCAGACTTTTCTCTCTCTCATTATATTGTTGATTCTTTTGGTGGTTCTTAGTTTCACTTTGTCAGTCTCATATGCAACAGCTGTAGTCTTCCCTGGAAATTCTGTTCTTTCTTGAATATTTCCCCCTTAGAATCAGCAGGGGGCTAATGCTTCTCAAATTTCTTATTTGGAATTTCTAACTGCAATTCCTAATCCTGGGAACTTTTCTGAATCAATAGAGGCAGTTAAAATTAATGGGTCTTGCTTTCATAATTGTCCTAAGGAAAAGGTAGTTAGAACCACCTTGTGGAGAAGGAGACACATAGAGCAGTAGTGGCAGAAAATAATAGGTACATATGAGAAAAACACTTGGAACATTAACCATGTCTCACAGTTCTGAAAGGAGAGTAAGGCATGCACATACAGACTAGGGCAAAAAGCCTCAGGAGTACACATAGTGTCAACTGTTGAGAGTAAGATTCCTGGACACCAAGCATATAGAAGCAATGGTAGGGTCTGGTATGATCCAATGGGAAAAATGCAATGCAAAATGTGGAACGGATAGATCCATCTTTACCATACACAGAAGCTTATGTTGGTGGAAGAAGTATGGTACAGTAAGATGGGAAGAGTGCCTTTTCAAAGCCTGTCTTTTATAGAGAGATTGAGACCTGGGACCCTCTTGTAGAAAAGGAAATTGTATAAAAGCCTTTCTTATAGACATGAAAGACGTGTTTGGGTTTGAATATTCTTGTCCTTAAAGCATTGTGCCCATGTCTTACTTTCCAACTTTGTAGCTGTCAAGTGGCTGCCAGCTGACATTAGGGTTGCCAGAGCAGGATGTGTCTGGCTTGATATTTAGTTAGATTTGCAAAACTGCTGAACTCCATGTCTAGAATAAGGTTATGTAGGGGGTGGGAAGGTATATTTGGGGAAGCATAAAGGGGAACAATGGGGGCTTTTATAATGATTACAATGTATTTTAAGAATATGATATATTTCTTAAAAGTGAAAAACAGAAGTTAATAATAAAGCTGTTCATGTAAGCCTGGTAGGAAAAACTCTGTTAAAGTATAAATAAAAATGACTTGAACTATTTGGGACCACTTGAGTGCAATTCACCTGGTGGAGAAACATTTTCTTTATGCTGACACCCTTTCCCTATCTCAGGACCTGAATCTGAGCCTCTAGGCAGGACCCTGACATTTATTTGTGTTTTTACATCCCAAAGTTTCCCCTTCCTCCCCTCTTCCCAGTTCCTACCCTACTCTCTTCCCTCTTCCCCCTCCCCCACACCCCATCCATTCCTCCTCTGTTTCTCTTCAGATATAGGCAGGCCTCCCACAGATATCAGCCAGCCATCGTATATCAAGTTGCAGTGAGACTAGGCACCTCCTCTTCTATTAAGGCTAGATGAAGCAATTCAGTAGGAGGAATGGGTCCCCAAAGCAGGCAACACAGTCAGAGACAGCCCCTGCTCTCACTGTTAGGAGTCTCACATGAAGACCAAGTAAGATGGATGCAGAGGGCATAGGTCAGTCCCATGCAGGCTCCCTGGTTGTTGGTTCAGTCTCTGTGAGCCCCTGTGAGCTCAGGTTAGTTGATTCTATGGGTTTTCTTGTGGTGTCCTTGACACCACTGGGTCCTACAACCCTTCCTCCCCTTCATCTGTGGTGTTCCCTGAGCTCCACCTAATGTTTGGCTGTGGGTCTTTGCATCTGTTTCCATTAGTAAAACCTATCTGATGACAGTTGGGCTAGGCATCAATCTATGAGTATGGCAGAATATCATTAGGAATCACTTTATTGAGGTTTATTTTTTTTTTTTGGCAGTCATGTTTGGTTCTATCCTAGGTCTTTGGGGTAATCACCTTTAGGTCTTGTTCCTCAGGGGTGAGCTCCCTTTCAGGGTATGGGTCTCCAGCTGTGCCAGTCATTGGTTGGTCACTCCCACAATTTCTGAACCATCTTTACTCCCAGCACATCTTGAAAGCAGGACAATTGGCAGTTTGAAGGGTTTGTACCTGGGTTAGTATCCCAGTCCCTCCACTGGAAGTCTTGCCTAGTTACAGGAGATGTCTGATTCATGCTCCTCATCCCTCATTACTAGGAGTCTTAGCTAGGGTCACCCTCATAGATTCCTGGGAGTTTCCATTGCTCTAGGTTTCTACCTCATCCCAGAGATGCCCCCAGATTCCAGTTGTCTCTCCCAGTACTCTCTCCTCTATCTTCCACTCTCCTGATGCCTCTTGTTCCCATCCCCATTCCCCTTTCCATGCCCCTCCCACCTTGCACTGGCAATGTTATTCTATTTCTCCTTCACTGTGAGAGTCATGCATCCCCACCTTGAGCCCTCCTTATTATTTAACTTCTCTGGTCTGTGGGTTGTAGCATGGTTCTTCTTTACTTTACAGCTAATATTAACTTGAGAGAGTAAGTAATGATACCATGTTGTCTTTCTGGGTCTGGGTTATCTCACTCAGGATGATCTCTTCTAGTTCCATTCATTTACCAGCAAATTTCCTGATGTCATTGTTTTTTACCACTGAGTAATACTCCATTGTGTAGATGCACCACATTTTCTTTATCCATTCTTCAGCTGAAGGACATCTAGGTTATTTCCAGTTTGTGGCTATTATGAATAAAACTGCTATGAATATAGTTGTGCAAATATCCTCATGGAGCATCTTTTGGGCATATGCCCAGGAGTGGTGTAGCTGGTTCTTGAGGTAAACTGATTTCCAGTTTTCTGAGAAACTACCATATTGCTTTCCAAAGTGGCTGTACAAGTTTGTACTTCTACAGCAGTGGAAGAGTGTTCCCCTTGTTCCACATCCTCTCCAGCATGAGTTGTCATTTGTGTTTTTGTTCTTAGCCATTCTGACAGGTTTAAGATGGAATCTCAGAGTCATTTTGATTTGCATTTCCCTGATAGCTAAGGGTGTTGAACATTTTTTTAAATGTATCTTGGCCATTTGAGATTCCTCTGTTGATAATTCTCTGTTTAGATATGTATCCCATTTTTAAATTTGATTATTTTTTTTATATCTAGTTTCTTGATTTCTTTATATATTTAGGATATTAACCCCCTGTCAGATGTGGGTTTGGTGAAGATCTTTTTCCATTCTGTAGGCTGTCATTTTGTCTGTTTGCCAGTGTCTTTTGCCTGTACATAAGCTTTTCAGTTTCATGAACTCCCATTTGTTAATTGTTGATCTTAGTGCCTTTGAGATTATTGTTCTGTTTGGGAAGCCTCCTGTGCCAATGTGTTCAAGGCTATTTTCCCACTTTCTTTTCAGGTTCAGTGTATCTAGTTTTATGTGAGTTCTTTTGTCTACTTGGACTTGAGTTTTGTGTGGGGAGATAGATAAGGATCTATTTGCATTTGTCTACATTTTGACATCCAGTTTGACCTGCATCATTTTTACAGATGCTTTCTTTTTTCCATTGTATAGTTTTGACTTTGTCAAAAGTCAAGTGTCCATAAGTGTGTGGATTTATGTCTGGGTCTTTGATTTGAATCCATTGATCTATCTGTCTGTTTTTATGACAATATTATGTGATTTTTATTACTATACATCTGTAGCAGAGCTTGAAATCAGGATTGGTGATGCCTCCAGAAGTCCTTTTATTGTACAGGGTTGTTTTAGCTATCCTAGGTTTTATTATTTTTCCATATGAAGTTGAGTATTTTTTGTTTCAAGGTCTGTTAGGAATTGTGATGGGGATTGCATTCAATCTGTAGGTTGCTTTTGTTAAGCAACTATGTTAATCTTACAGATCCACTAGCGTGGGAGATCTTTCCATCTTCTGATATCTTCTCCAATTTCTTTCTTCAAGTACTTGAAGTTTTTCTGATACAGGTCTTTCACTTGCTTAGTTGGAGTTGTCCCAAGATATTTTTTATTGTTTGTGGCTATTGTGAAGGTTGTTGTTTTCCTGAATTTTTCCCTCAGCCTGTGTATCATTTGTATATGGGGGTTACTAAATTTTTTTTTGGTTAATTTTGTATCCAGCTGCTTTGCTGAAGGTGTTTATCTGTTATAAGCATTTCCTGGCAGAATTTTTTGGGTTGCTTATATATATATCATATCATCTGCAAATAGTGATACTTTGACTTCTTCCTTTCCATTTGTATCCCCTTGATCTTCTTCAGTTGTCTTATTGCTCTAGCTAAAACTTCAAGTACTATTGAATTGATATGGAGAGAGTGGACAGCCTTATCTTGATTTAAATAAAATTGCTTTGAATTTCTCTCCATTTAATTTGATGTTGGCTATTGGCTTGCTGTATATTGCTTTTATTATATTTAGGTATGTTCCTTGTATCCCTGATCTCCCCAAGACTTATCATGAAAGGGTGTTAGATTTTGCTATGATCATGTAGTTTTTTTTTTCTTTCAGGTTTTCTTACATGGTGATTATATTACATTGACAGATTTTTCTTTCTTTCTTTCTTTCTTTCTTTCTTTCTTTCTTTCTTTCTTTCTTTCTTTTCTTTCCTTCCTTCCTTCCTTCCTTCCTTCCTTCCTTCCTTTCCTTCCTTCTTCCTTCTTCCTTCTTCTTTCTTTCTTCTTTTCTTTCTTTCTTTCTTTTTTCTTTTTTAAAGATTTATTTATTATGTATACAACATGTATGACTGTAGGCCAGAAGAGGGCACCAGATCTCAATAGAGGTGGTTGTGAGCCACCATGTGGTTGCTGGGAATTGAACTCAGGACCTCTGGAAGAACAGCCAGTGCTCTTAACCTCTGAGCCATCTCTCCAGCCCTGACAGATTTTCATATGTTGAACCACCCCTGCATCTCTGGGATGAAGTACACTTGATCATGGTAGATAATCTTTTCGATGTGTTCTTGGATTTGGTTTGCTAATATTTTATTGATTATTTTTGCATTTGTGTTCGTGAGGGAAATTGGTCTGCAGTTCTCTTTCTTTGTTGAGTCCTTGTGTGGTTTGGGTGTCAGGGTGACTGTGGACTCATAAAATGAATTTGGCAATGTTTCTTCTCTATTTTGTGAAATAATTTGATGAGTATTGGTATTAGCTGTTCTTTGAAGGTATGATAGAATTCTCTACTAAAATCATCTGGCCCTGAGATTTTTTTTGGAGACTTTTAATGACTCCTTCTATGTCATTGGGAGTTATGGGTCTATTTAAATTGTTTATCTGATCTTAATTTAATTTTGGCAAGTGATATGGAGAAAAATTGTCCATTTCTTTTAGATTTTCCAATTTTGTGGAAGGTTTTTGAAATATGACCTAATGACTCTTTGGATTTCCATGTTGTTATGGCTCCCTTTTTGTTTCTGATTTTGTTAATCTGGATATTTTCTCTCAGCCTTTTAGTTAGTTTGGATAAGAGTTTGTCTGTCTATCTTGTTGATTTTCTCAAAGAACTAACTCTTCATCTCATTGATTCATTTTGTTTCTTTGTTTCTATTTTATTGATTTTAGCCCTCAGTTTGATTATTTCTTTCATCTACTCCTCTGAGTGTGTCTGCTTCTTTTTCTTCTAGAGCTTTCAGATATGCTGTTAAGTCTCTGGTGTAAGAATTGTCTAATTTCTTTTTGCAGGCACCTAGTGCTATGAATTTTCCTCTTAGCACTGCTTTCATGGTGTCCCATAAGCTTGGATATGATGCACATTTATTTTCATTGAATTCTTAGATGTGTTTAATTCTTTATTTCTTCCTTGACCCAGTGGTAGAGTGGTACTGAACAATTCAGTAGAGAGTTGTTCAGTTTCTATGAGTTTTATATGCTTCTGTTGTTGAAATCCAACTTTAATCCATAGTGATCTGATAGGATACAGGGGGTTATTTCAATTTTCTTGTATCTGTTGAGATTGCTTTGTGACCAAGTATATGGTCAATATTGGAGAAGGTTCCATGAGGTGTTAGAAAGAAGGTATATTCATTTGTGTTTGGGTGAAATGTTCTATAGATATCTGTTTGAGCCATTTAATGTCTGTTAGTTCCATTTTGGTTTCTGTCTGGATGACCTATCCATTGGTGAGAGTTGGGGTTGTTTGAATAGGTTATATGTGTTACAGCTTTAGTAATATTTCTTTTACAAATTTGGGACATACATATTCAGAATTGAGACAGCATCCTGATGGATTTTTTCTGTAATGAGTTTGAAATCTCTTTTGACTAAGTTTTGTTTGAAGTCTATTTTGTTAGATATTAGGATAGCAACACCAGCTTGCTTTCAATTTTGGTTGAAAAACCTTTCTCTGAGTTAATGTCTATCTTTGATGTTGTGGTGTATTCTTGTATTCAGCAGAAGGATGGATCCTATTTTTGTACCATTATTCTTGTGTCTTTTATTGGCAAATTGAGTCCATTTATACCAAGAGATATTAATGACCAGTACTAGTAATTATTAATTCCTATTATTTGTTGTTGTTGTTGTTAGTGTGAGTGTGCGTGTGCGTGTGTGTGCGTGCGTGTGTGCATTCGTGCATGCGTGTGTGTGTGTGTGTGTGTGTGGTGTGTGTGTGTTTCTTCTCTGGATTTTTCTGGTATGATTTTGCCTGTGTTTTTGTGGATGGTTAACTTCTTGGGTTGGAGTTTTCCTTCTAATACCTTTTATGGGGTGGATTTATGGATAGATATTGTTTAAATTTGAGTTTTCATGAAATGCCTTTTTTCTCCATTTATGGTGGTTGGAAATTTTGCTAGGTATAGTAATCTAGGCTGGTATCCATGGTCTCTTAGAGTATGCAAGGCATCTCTTCAGGCCTTTCTGGCTTTTAGAGTTCTCTGCTGAGAAGTCAGGTGTAATTCTTATAGGTCTATCTCATGTGTTACTTGACCATTTCCCCTTGCAGCTTTTAATATTATTTTTTTGTTCTGTATAGTGTTTTGATTATTATGTGATTCTGAAAACTTTCTTTTCTGATTGAATCTATTTGGTGTTCTGTAAGCTTCTTCTATCTTTATACGCAGGTCCTTCCTTAGATTAGGAAAGTTTTTCTTCTATGATTTTGTTTAAATATATTCTCAGGGTTTTGTGCTGAGATTCTTCTCCTCCTATTCCTATTATTCTTAGGTTTGGTCTTCACGGTGTTCCATATTTTCTGGATATTTTGTGCTAGGAGGTTTTAGAATTAATATTTTCTTTGACAGATGAATCTATTCTTCTGTTCTATCTTCAACACCTGAGATTCTTTTTTCCATCTCTTGTATTCTGTTGGTGATGCTTATGTCTGTAGTTCTTGTGTACTTACCCAGATTTTCCATTTCCTGAATTCCCTCAGTTTGTGTTTTCTTTATCGCTTCTTTTGATTTCATGTCATGAGTAGTTTCCTTCATTTGTTCCCCCCACCACCCTTGGCTTTCTCGACCTCTCTTTAGGGGATTTGTTGATTTCCTCTAATTTTTTGGTTATCTTTCATCAATTTCTTTATGGGTTTTTGTTTTTTTTTACTCTTTAGGGATCCATCATCTCCATAAAATTGTTTTAAAAGGTCATTTTCTTGTGCTTTGGCTGTATTAGAATGTTCAAGTTTGCTGTCATAGGATAGCTGGGCTCTGGTGGTGCCATATTGCCCTGGCTGTTTGCTGATTGTATTTTCACACTGGCATCCGGGTTTGGGATGATTAATTCTAGTCCCTGATTTCTGGATTTGTTTTTGTTGGATGGATATTTTTTTCTTTGGTTTCTGTTTCCTCTTTGGTTTTCTCATTTCTGTGGCCTGGATTTCTGGCTGCTTGTGTGATATCTGGTCTAATTTGGAGTCTCTGTTTCAAACTGGGACTTGGCCTTCTGTAGGTTAGCTTGGCCTTTGGTGGAGCAGGGGGTCTCTGTTCTTCTGATTGGTGTGGCCTGCAGCTGTTATTCTGACTAGTATGACCTACATCTGAGCAGCTGGAGACTGCTCAAGCTGTGGGGCTTGTGCCTGAATGGTGTATGTCCACTGCAGTTGGGGGCAGGGTCCAGCAGAGGGACTGCCAGGAACTGGGATGGCGCGGGCTGTGGGAAGGGTCATGGGATATAGAATCTAGAGAGTGGGGCTGTTTTACCCATAGGCAGCTATGGCCTGTGCCTGAGTGGAGGAAGTCCACTGGGGTGGGGCAGGGCTCAGCAGCAGTGCCTGCAAGAGGCTGGGAAGATATGAGCAGAGGGGAGGGTCCTGGGGAACAGAGTCCCACATTGCAGTTCTTAACATCTGTGCCCAAAACATACAGGAATCCAAGTTCATAAAAGAATCACTATTACAGCTTAAATCACATATTGATTCTCACATACTGATAGTGTGAGACTTCAATACCCCCACTCGCACTAAGACAAGTCATCCAGACAAATACTAAACAGAAATGCTGGAGTTAACAAACATTATAAACCAAATGGACCTAACAAACATTTGCAGAACATTTTACCCAAACAGAAAAGAATATTAACTTCTCAGCTCCAAAACTGACCAAATACTCAGACATAAGTCTCAACAGACAACAAGAAAATTGAGATAACTCACTGCATCCTATCAGACCACCATGGATTAAAACTGGATGCCAGCAACAACAGAAACAGCAGATAGCTTACAAACTGATGGAAACGGAACAACTTACTATTGAATGAAAAATGGGTCAAGACAGAAATAAGCAAGAAATCTAAGACCCAAACTTATGGAACACAATGAAAGTGTTTCCAAGAGCAAGTTCACAGCACTGCTTGTTCATAGCACTACGTAAAAAATTTGGGCAGATCTCATACTAGTAACTTAACAGCTCACCTCATAGCTCTAAAAGAAAAAGAACAGACCCCAAAGGTGTAGACAACAAGAAATTATCAAACTCAGAGCTGAAATCCATAAAACAGAAACAAAAAAAAAAAAAACCAAAATATAAATAATCCATGGAACAAAGAATTGGTTCTTTGAGAAAAGAAGATTGCCAAACCCTTATCCAAATTAACCAAAAGGCAGAGAGAATATATCCAAATCAACAAAATTTAGAAACAAAAGGAGGGATATAACAACAGACACTATGAAAATCCAGAGAATCATAAGGACTTCCTTTAAAAATTTGCACTTTACCAAATGAAAATCTAAAAGAAATATTCCTTGATACATACAACTTATGAAAGTTAAATCAAGATCAGATAAGCAATTTAAACACACCTTAGTGAAGTACAGCAGTTTTCTCCTGCTCACTTTCTTGTCTGTTTCTTGATTCAGATCCCTCTTCATCTGCTTTCAGAGTGACAGGACATAAAGACAGAAAAATTATGGGGACACAGGAAGATAAAGGAACCTTTCCTTCTGGAGTCTGCCTGGAGCTTCTTGTCAGCTGAGAATTTAGAATTCCAGCACAATTAATAACATTCGTCATAAAATGTTGCCCACATAGAGACACTAGTCCTTTTTTATATAAATATAATTTATGCTAAAATAGCAAGACCATGCTTATAACCTAACCCTAAGGGACCTATGTATCATCTCCTTTTCTATTGCTTCGATATATCACCATGACCAAGACAACTTAGAAGAAAGTATTTATTTAGGTTTATGGCTCCAGAGGGGTAAAAGCCTGTCTTACCATCACAGCAGGGAAATATGGTAGCAGGCAAACATCCACCTGGAGCATCAAGTTGAGAGATCACATCTTAAACCCTAATGATAAAGCAGAGAGAATGCAATGAAATGAAGCATCGAAGCCCGCCTCCACACTTCCTCCAGCAAAGCCAGACCTTCTAACCCACCCAAACTCTACCACCAACAGGGGACCAAGTATTCAAAAATATCTGAGCCTGTTGTGGAACAATTCTTTTCTACATTATGAATATGTATTATTCTCATTGGTTAATAAAAAACCAAGAGGCTGGTAGCTGGGCAGGAAGTTAGGCTGGAAAACCAAACTAAGGAAGATGGGAAGGAGAAGGGAGTTAGGAGTTGCCAGCAGATGCAGAGGGAGCAGGAGATGAATGCACCATGATAATAAAGGTACCACCACATGGCAGAGCGTAAATAAGGAATATGGGTAAATTCAAAATGTAAGAGCTAGTTAGTAATAAGCCTAAACTATTGACTGAGCATTTATAATTTATATTGAGCTCTGAGTCAATTATTTGGGAAGCGGCTGCTGGTATTTGGGAACAGGCGGGCGGGAGAGAAACGTCCATTTACATGAGCCTATGGGAGATATTTTCATTCAAGCCACCACAATCTTCCAGGGGGTCTTTACTCTTTACTCAGATTATTTTCTGGAATATTCATAAACAAGAATATTAACTCTATTTACAATGGAGACATTCCAACTTCCTGCGTACTAATGACCTGGAGTTTTTCCTTATCAATTGCAATCCTGTCAGATGCCCCCCAGGACCCATCCCATGCTAAATTCCTTAGCAATCTTTTGAAGATAACAATTTCAGACACCACCAAATCTTGCATATGACCACTGTAAGGACTGTAACGTGAGTCTGTTGAGAAGCTCACACCCACACCCTGACTCTCAAGTGTTTTATTTTCATCCTTAGCATCCCTCTTTCTCTTAGCCCTGTATTTAAAATCTATATTAAAATGTCTTTGGAGGCTGGAAAGATGGCTCGGGTGTTCCAATGTATCCTTGTACACTCTGGGATAAGTGTGATACTAGCAGAGTATTCCTGGGGAGCGAGGGGGTATTTTTCATGTGCTGTGCTAGTCACTCTGACAGGAGGAGAGATTCCATAGAGACACTTGTGTTCCTAGGGCATTGAAACAAAGGACCCAAATATTTAAAATGTCCCCTGACACCTGAAGATATGGGTGAACCTCTGGTGGTAGCCAGAGAAAAAACTTAGCTCCCAGGAAGATTTCACACAGCTCTGGCAACTTACATTAACCTCTTCATAGTTCTTGACCTTTGCTCTATCCTTTGGTAAAATTAGAACACTGGTAGAGGAAATGCAGGGAAAGCTGGGAGTCTTTTGTTTTCTTTGATTGGCTAAACTGTAAATAAACATATTTTTCTTTATCAAAAATTTCCTTATTTCTTTGAAGAAGTGGTGAGTTTGTGAATCTAAATTCCCCTGGTAACATTGAAACGGACAGTTATTACATTTATTACTTTGACTCATTGCTATTTCCTTACATAAGGTTTCTCTCTATATAAAATTATTCTTACTATAGTTTATTTAATCATGCAAGGGACACTCAGGAGACAGTAGGATTGTACAAATATTCAGGAGGCTTCTTTAGAAGGAAGGTGCTCTGGAAAGACGCCTTTGTCCCAGTTAATCTTAGGGGGATGGTCTAGCGTGAGGGACGACACACAAGAGAATACAAAAAGAGTGGAAAACAAAACCCCAACACACACATACAGAATCATCCCTGGGGAACATATGTAACCCAAATGAATGGAATTTATTACTCAAAGCATTTTCCTTTCTCTGCTGTCCTTTTCCAGTCTGCTTTATTGTAGTCTGTTGAGATTTCTAGAGGTCTTAGTTTATTTGAAACTTGGTAGGTTACCAATGAGGATGGCAGTGGGGATGGAAGTAATGGTGACCATGGTGATGGTGTTGATAGTGGTGGTGGTTGTGGTACAGAGCCCAGCCCAAGGATTGCTGAACCTGCACTGATTGCATTTGTTGAGATTACAACGGAGGCATGCTTCCATTACGAAAATGTTTTCTTGACAGAGTTCCCACCTTTTCAGTTGGCGTTCCTGCACTAACATAAGTATGGCTGCAATCGTTTTCCTTTTTTTTTTTTATCATTCTTTGCCATGTCTTACTTAGTCACTAAATGCTATCTGCTCTGAGCAAACCTTGATAATGAGGCAAAAAGCTTGTAAATAACAGATATATTTGTAGTGCTTGCCAAATAAGAAAGTAATGTATTTTTGCTGTGGCGGTGTAACTACAACAACAGATGTCTGAACATTTAAAAATATAGAAGATGTTGTAAATTAGGGCTTTGGTTATTAAAAATACATGAAAATTTCTACCTAATCATTTACAATGTGGTAGAAAACAGTGACACTCACATGGTAACCTCCTGACAAGTCACCAGCTATCTGGAAGGAAAGTGAACACTCCCTCACCAAGTAACCATTTAGAGGTTTCCAAATATGCAAAGAAGAAATATTTTGTCACTACAAAGAAAAATTAAGTAAAATATAGCAATTAAATAAATAAGCAACATTGATTCTAACACAGAAAACACAAAGCTACAGTGCCATAGTACTGAAGCTAATAGAGTGGATATAAATCCAACATGCTTCATTACTTAACTGGTTTGTATCTTGTGACTGGCTTATAATTGTAACATTGTATCATTTTCCCTAGCCATTTGCAATGTTTGAAAGTTTAAATAGCTATATGTTGTTATGAGCTGAAGTTTACAGAAAAGAAGACACCTCCATGTTGAAGATTTTACAAGGCTAAGTGATCAGACTCTAGAGAGTTGAAACATTGTGGATACAGAGCCAATTATCTGGAGCTATCTTAAGTGCCTTACCAGCATTCATCATCCACCTCTGCATCTGGGATTATCAGGCAAAACGTTTTGGAATGGCCTGAGCTAAGCATGTGAGATACTATCAGAAGCTCATAGCCAGGATTTCCCCACTCAAACTGTAACCCACCTATCTGATGCTCCCATGAGTGTATTTTTAAAAATGTCTTGATTTTGACCTTCTCTTTTCTAAACTACAAAAACTTCACAAAAACATTTCCATTTTGGAACACAGTATTTAGGGTGGGTTGAATTTATGTTCCTGGGTTGTGGTCACTCATGTTTGGCTTCAGAATAAGCTATCTCATTCTTTTGCGTGGACATGATGAACTATTGAAGTAATTTAGACTTTTCTCTATTAAAAGTATAATGTAGAAAAACATCTTACAACAGAAAAAGTGTAATATAGTAAAACATCTTATGCATAGCTTTGGAGACTGAATTTTTCCTTAAAACAGGCTTTCTAGTTGTGTAGTTATTTTGTGAAATAATTTAAATATTTCCTTATTGATAACTACTGTCAAATTTCAAAATATTTTGTAATTTAATGTACATAAAGCTTCATGCATATTATTTCTGTATATTTATAATTTAAGAGCTTATTATCTTCCCTTAATCATAAAATGTATTTATTTAACTGTTGGAACACCATCCAAGAATGAAGTCATGTGAGGAAATTTCTGACCGCTTGTGAGAAAACTCAAAGAAACCAAGACAAGAGTCTTATGACCTCAATTTCTTCAAAAACACAGAATTATTATTGAATTATGTCCAATTCTGTGCCCCTCCCAGGTGTAGTGGATAGGTGTGTGTTGACTTCAATTTAGTCATTACAGTTGTCTACTGTTATGTGTTTATATGCCTGTGTGGAAAAACACATTTTTGCTGCTGTTCACTATGTGTGGCTTGCCTGAAACTTGTGGCTTGACCCTGTGATTGTATACTTTATTCATGTGATTCTTCTTAATCCTCAGAGTATAAATTATCTGATGCTCTGATTAAAGTTGGATATTGTTTGAGACTTTAGTCTGCCTTACTTATTTGTTTCACTTTCCAGGTCCGCTGCCCGTAGAGAGGTAAACAATAAAGCCAGATATTTTCTCTTAAAATGCAAACATTTTTATTAATTTGTTGAAAATTTTATACAAGTATTCAATGTATTTCAATCACACACACACCATTCCTCCCCTCTAGCTCATTCCAGATCATCCCCATCCATGTACTCCCAAATTCATGTCCTCTTCCTTTTTTTAATTTTAATTTTTTTGAGATAAGTTTTTTCTGTGTAGCTCTGGCTGTCCTGGAACTCACTCTGTAGACCAGGGTAGCCTTGAACCAGAGATCTGTCTCCTCTGCCTCCCAAGTGATAGGATAATAGGTGCGTACCATCACTGCCTGACCTTTTCTAAATAATCCACTGAGTCTAATTAGTGCTGCCTACATGCTCATGGGTGTGGTGGCATCACTGGAGTATGATCAACCAGGGGCCACACTTGTACAGATGGACTCTCCCCTAGCAGCTATCAGCTGTCAATACTTCCTCAGTGGGGGCTTCTGAACTCCTCCTTCATACATGCTGAAATTTTGACTGACTTGGTCTTCTGGAAGTCTTGATACCACAGTTGCCGTACATTCAAGAGGAAATAGCAGTGTCACATCCAGAAGACACTATTTCACAACAACCCTGAGCTCTGGCTTCTACAGTCTTTCTGCTTCTCCTTCTGTGATGCCCCCTGAGCCTTGTGGGGAAGGGTGAGATATAGATGCCCTATTTATGTCTGTGAACTCTACAAATACTAGTTCTCTACACTTCACCCAGTTTCAAGTGCGGGATATCTCCCTCAAAGTTGTGAGTTATGGGGGCCTGCAGAGACCCTCAGACAGTACAGGCTATTGCACACTTTTAGATTGCCTGCAACAACTTGAGGGTAATGTTATGGCTGAAGACACCACATACTTAGGTCAAGGGATATGGAGAAATCAAACTGGCACTGACCTGGGTACTTTCACTTTGCTAGCTAGCCTTCATAATACTGGATGGTATTATACAGGCTGCCAGGGGAGAAACGTTATTAGTATTCTTACCCAGATGTGAATCCAAGGGCTACAATAACAATCAGCCTGGCAAGATAAGCCCATGGGTACAACAGTGGCATGAATGTTATGGGTAGAGCCAACCACATTTTGATTGAATGTAAGGCCTCCTCCAGAGGAGGGAATTCACCTGTGGCATTATAAATCTGGACAAGAACCCACAGTTGGGGAGCTAATAGGTCTTGGAGTGAACCTTCCATTGTTATAATACTAAAAGGACATATTATCAAACTGCCCTCCAAATATATATCTATATCTATAGATAAGCTCACCTATCAGTCCTTATCTGAGAGGCATCTTGGTATAGTGTATGTTAGTTGATACAGAGACTCATACTAGTCATATCAGAAGTTGGGTGGTAAACAGTAAATTTCACTTTTGCTATTGGTGACCATCAAAGGTTTTGAAAATGAAGGTAGTAATTTTTTTGGTGGGGAGGGGAGGTGAGTGAAATTGTGATTAAAGACTTAGACCTTCAATGTAGAAAACAGGTTAAAGACTCTGGACCCAATTAGGTATTTATCATCATGAATAAACATGTTGCTACTTATGGAATTTGGAGTACAATTACTTTCCATTATACAACTCCTTTAGGGTATAATTTTTCTTTTAGATCTCTATGTAAATTTGTTTCAATTAGACAAAGAGGAGGGTCTATTATCTGCACACATTTAATTGTAACAATACATTTTAAACTGGTTTCTTAACATTTAAACAGCCACAGGCATATAAGACAGAAATCACCAGAATATCTTTTTGGCCATGCATAAATAGTATTCAAATCGATATTTCCCTAAATGCCAGGTCCCAGAGAGCTTCCTGTGTGGAACAGGGAGCTTGGGGATTTTTGTTCATGACCTCATGGAGTACCATTCATTACCCTGGAGCCAAGAACTCAGCTGCCAAACACAGTCGCCCTGAGCCCACTGTGAGCAGAGCTGGGCTCTGATTTGTCCCTGCAGAAGGGTTGTGAGTGAACCTGTTGACTCAGCAGGGCTACCCACTCACGCTTCAGGTCTGCTCCAGAGTTAAGAATAGTGCATTCAGCTGATGCTTTACCTAGTTCTTAAGATGTACACCCTATTCTTGCCCAGTGAGTTCCACTTTCTCTCAGAAATCCTAGGATTCCACATCTGAGCAAATCCACACATGTACTTTAATTTTGTTCTGTATACACATAGATCCCCACATGGGATTCAGGCTTTGCTTTTATTGGAAAAAGAGACTTACTTGAAAAAAGGAGGTGCTCTATTCTTAAAGAGCCATAAACAAGATTTTTAGGTAATTTAGGAGACTTGTGTGTTTGTTACTTTGGGCCTTGGTATATTTCTTTTCCTTGCTAATATTGTTATGAGTAAAAGCAAATGGACATTTGTAACGTTGTACAATGTATGCAGAGTAGTTGGCCAGGGCAGCAGGAGGCAGACTACTTACCTTGGGAAGTTGGCAGTCTAATCCGGATGGGACAGGACAATGTACATACATCCACAATAATAAATAGACACTGTTTATAACCAAGATGCAAATCACGCACCACACAAATGCAATATAAATAGTGCAAGGATCTAGGGACTCCATTTTGTGGAGCACATTTGAAAGATATGCTAGATGAAGAAGGTAGTCAGGGTGGGTTGAGAATGGTAGAGGCATACATTGGACTGTGCTGGGAAACATGTACAGGGACAGGTCAAAGAGTTGGATTTTGATTAAAAACATTAACAATCTATTATACTTTCTGAATATATATGGGAGATGACATAATGATAAACATTTACACGACAGTGGCACATAGAGATATTTTATAGAAGGAAACTGTGAACACAGAGAAAATAAAAAATACATGAAAGTCTATTAATAGAGTTTCTAAGGTACTCTATTTCACAATTTGACTATTTCATGTTCTGCTTTATTTAGGGAATACATATTAATTAGTCTTGGATATTTCCAAGTAAGACAATCAAGATGAACTACTCCTTGAGACCCCCTTCTAATAACTGCCAATATTATTCTACAGTGCTCTGTATATAACAAAGTTTAAGATCACCTTTTTTTGTTGAACTATTATTTATTATTGTGAAAGATTTTAAATCGATGTATTATGCCTAATTTATGAGTGGACTTCTGGAAATTTATGGGACTTTTAAGTCAGGATAACATAAATATGTTGAAATAACAAAGCAACTACCAACTCCTAATATTTTCCCACCCTAAGAGTTCTTTTTGGCAAATATTTATTTATGCTAAATGCCTGTTGTGCGTCATCTCAGTGACTCATTACTGTCCTGAGAACACTGATTTCATCATGAACTTCCATATTAACAAAGTAGGAGAAAAGTGCTTTGTGGATTCCTTATTGTCTCCTACAGCTTCTAATCAGAGGGTGCATGTAATTTTTAGTTATGTCTTAGTGGCTAAAGGATGTCCACCTGGCTATACCCATCTGTGAAGTGGCAGGGATGAGCTATACCGCCGTATACCCCAAATGATGGAAAGCAAGTTCTGCAGACAGTTCTAATGAGGACTACAGGGGCAGAGCCCCTTCTCGACGTCCTCATGAGTACAGGTCAGAAAGAATAATGTCTTTTCAATGAAATTATTTTACTGCACTAAGAATTATTTCATCTACTGCTTAGGTCTAAAGGCTCTTAGGCCCAGAGCAAATTAGAATTTTAATATAAATGACAAGGTGACCCCTAACATGACTGGAATATGATTCTCCCTTATGAACTGATAAATGTGAGGAGAGTTTACAAAACTTCTGTCATAGAACTTAGTATTTGATCCACGCTTATATTCTGGAAGTTTGAGTTCCGGGAAGTGAATAGCTTTTAATGTGAATTTGGGATGGTGAAAGAATTTACTCTAACCTATAAATAATCATATGAGGATTACATAACTGTATGTTATTTATTCCTGTCTATACTGAACTATGGTTACTCAGCAAATACCAATAGATGAGTGATAAACCATTGGGGCCCCTGGTGTCTAAGGATCTCTGTATATTTAGCATATGAGGGCACAGCATATGAACTTTTAAAGTTTTAAGTAAAAGTACTCAAGTATTAGACTAAGAACCACATTTAAATTTATTTTACAGCTTTTCAGTCACAGGAGGTTAAAGATTTATCATTCCAACATAAAGTTTGGATTCCACCTGCTCCATTGACATTTTAAATTCTTCAACAAAGCATTTGCTTAGGTGGAATTAATACGTGGTGCATAAGGATGGCCTATGGAGGATAATCCAGGTGAAGCCTGAGCTTCATACCCTTAGCCACATCTCTGGATCCCCAGTCAGTGCCTGTATGCTCCAGTGTTTGGCATCCTCAGGGGCAGCTCCTTCCCAGGAGGACCTCTGAAATTCACTGTGAAAACATGGAACATCCAAGTTCAAGTCTGTGATAGTGAAAATGAAGTAGCATAAACTTGGTATCTCACCAGTTGTTTACATATACTAATCTATTTAGACTGCAAAACCATATGTTATCCTTTGTTATGACTCAGGAAGCCTTGGATCCTGACTTATATTTCAGTTACCAACTAAAAAGCTACTATCATTTAGAGAAGAGAGGAAAACCTGACTTATCCAACTACATAGAATTAGCAATTATGTTATTCCTGTGCTGTTCTAATGTTATTGTATCAGTATCAATAATATGAACTTCAGAATCATTAGCTTTTGTTGCTATCAGTTACATTGCTGATACTTTCAATGGTCATGAGTGCATAGATACTAATTTCACGGACTTTAGTATGATAATACATGTTAAAAGCATTTTATGTCAAGTTTTCAGAAAGAAACAGAACTTTAGCATTATGAGCCAAAAGCTATTAATGGTATAAAATAGTCTTTGGGTTATACCCCTCATTTTAGCTTCCCTTTTAACCTGACTAAAAATTTCAAAGGATTGCGAATAATTAGTGGACACTAAAGTAATCACAGTGCTTTTAGAAACCGCAAAGCATCCATGGCACCAGAAAGCACCTGGCTCCTTGCTGTCAAATTAGTGTTTGTATCTGAGCTGATTAACCTGGACTTCAGACATTTAAATATTCACTACTACTGGAGTCATATAAACTACCCATGCAAATGGGGGTAGCCTGCACCATTAGTGATTGTATTTACCAGAAGCATATCATTAATTTATAATAATGTACATGTTTTATATTAGTACTTTTCTAGAACTGACCATTCCATAATGAATTCCATAATGATACTGAATAGTATCTCCATTAGCACATGAGTGTGCTGTGCATATGCAAGCATGCATATTCAGCGGACAGAACTTTCTGATGACTTTATGTTACAGTATATCAACTGAGTTTCCTCCTGAGTGACTCCACCAGTAGATACTACAGTTCCTTTGCTAGCTCTCAGTCAGGCTGCAAAGTAACATTTATGATCATGCCTGCCATTCCATGTCCACCTCTGGAGGCTTAAGGCCAGTGTCTTAAGGTTGCACATGATCAGCCCTTGCTCTGTTATGCCCTGTCTAGGCTCTTCCACGCAGTATGCTATAATGCTATTTTAGGAATTTGCTTTATATTCAATTCACTGATGTGACATATGTTAAAATAATTATTTGGTTGAGTTTTATCTGAGGTAGTTCAAGTGCCCTGGGTTCGTACATAAGCAAAGCAAAACTTAATTCAGTATAACCGATGATGATTTTCCAGCACTACCCAAGAACATCTGGGTGTCTCTATGAGGGACAGTCCCTTGAATGCATTCTCTTCCATACTTCTTTGTTCTATATTTCATGGATTGATGCATCTAATTCATGAGCTGCTGTTTACTCCCGTATATTTTTTAATGGCTTTATGTTCTGTAGCTTGTCTTGCAACACTTACGTGAATGCAAGCCAATGCACTTTGATGTTATAGATTAACCCAGGGGATACATGAAGCATACCATACTAGACTAGAGATATCTCAGTGCTCAGAGTAGGGCTTCTAGTCTGGTTTTATACATACAAATTCAGATAGACTAAGTGGAGAAGAGAGTTAAGTCCTCAGAAGTATTGTGGGCAGAATTAGATCAATAGAGAACTTAGGAGTGGTATAAAGAATGGTCCAGAAAGGGGACACACTAGGTCATTGTTCTTTTCTTGTATTATTAATCAAAAATATCTCATTTTACTGTATTGTACATAGGAAAGCTAAACCTACCTATTCACACTGAAGGAGGGTGTTGAGGCCCCTATGAAGATAATTTAGATTGAAGGAAAAATCTTCCCCACTCATTTGAGCTATCTAGCCATTCCAGGCAACTATGTGCTTAGATAATGAATTATGCAATAATTTCTTCAATTAATCATTTCATATTTTTCCCAACCTTTTCACAAATACAAACATTGGTAAAATGTAGAGGAAACAGATACATGTTTCAGAAACTGAAATCTCTTTTGGATTTCTATGTTACTATTCAAGTTGCACCTAGTTTCCTCTGGGAATAATAAGATTTTGTACTAACACTATAGAATATGGATCAATTTGTTTATTGTCATTGGCACTGTGCCTAATATTGCTATATTCTCTTAGAAATCCCTTTCACATTTAGAAGATTAACTGATCATTTGCAAAGGAGATAATATTTGTGTTCTTTGACATTTTACCAGCATTAATTCTTTTGTTTTGTAGTAGCATGCTCCAGATGGAGACAGAACATTTTGAAGTCTAGACCAGTTTCCTCTGACAAGGAAGTTAAGATAAGATGTACTGGGTGTAATTTAAAGGAAACCATACTTGATGGATCTGCAATGTATGCATTCATTATCAGCCGCTGGAGGATTCTATAATATTCTTAATCAAATGACAAAGTCACAGTATGGAAACTCAAAGACCTTGGGGCTGTTCCATCTTCTGATTTTCCCTCTGTGGAGAGCCTGGGCTTTATCCACTGAACTTGCCCTTTGCCCATAACTCACTGCAGCACTGCATGGAGCAATTTGTGTTATTTTAGGAAGGAGGAGATAAAGGTTAATTTTTTTCTTTTTTAGATTTTTACTTAATTGGATATGCAAAGAGAAGAAAGATTTTTTTTTTCTCAAGTTGTTTACCCTTTCAACTCTAAGTAGCATGAACACATTCAATAAAGAGTTGTAAATAGATGTTTCCTGTCCAGCATGTATCTCTACTAAAATGAAACAGTCTTTTGCATATTACATCATAAAGCATATTACAGGCATACCACACAATCCTACAGGGCAAGCAATTATAGATCTAATTGGACACAAAGATATGCTAAATAAACAGAAAGGGTAATGAGGACCCCAGAGACAGGTTGCATACTGCTTTTTAATAATGAGAAAGAACAACAGCTGGAGTGAGACATTGGATAATAGAAAAGAAAAAACTACTGAATTAAATCAGCCTGTATACTTTAGAGATGTGCTGACTTCAGAATGGAAACCAGGATATGTGTTACGTTGGAAAGAGGTTTTTGCTTTTGTTTCCACAGGAGAAGAAAAAACTATGGATACCATCAAAATCGATAAAGATTAGATTTGAGCAAGAGAGTCCTTTTGATTAGAAGAGGTGATAGTTCATCAACCAGTGTGACCGTTCAATCTAAACTAACCTATAAGACTAACAAATGCTTTGCATTTGATCAGATATAACTTGCCAAAAGGGAAACTTCCCAAAGTTAGGCTTGGCGGCAGGGTTTTGTTTTTTTTTTCTTTCCAGGAGAATGAAGGAATCCAGCTAAGGAATCTGAAGACCATTGAACAAATGAGACATCTGAAGAAAAAGGACAAATTATCCAGAGAAAATTATCCCAAGAAAAAAGAGCAAATTGGCTTATTGGGTATATCACATTTCCAACAGGATAAAATTTCATAAAATCTTCCCTAATGTTTGTTTCTGCTGTTCTCTACAAACACATAATGAAAATAGTCTTTTGTAGTCCCAGTTCAATTAAAAATTTAAAGCTGCTTTGAGTTGGAGCATGGCTCTCTCCTTCTCTAAACCCAAGCATGCTTGTTAAAAGTAAAATCTAAAATCTCTGTCTCATGTCAGAAGAGCCACCTGATATGGGACAGAAGAAAAAACAAAATTAAGGACTATTCTATTGCCACTAGTCTCATAATCCTTTGGTTTTATTTTGAACCTTTAAAGTTTTTCTTAAGGTATAAATATTATCTCAATATTTATAAAATTAATTATATATATATTTTAAACTTTTTTTCATGATATTAATGGTCATATATAGAACTAATTCTAGAAAAAGGCTTCATTTAGCTTCCTGGCATGATTTCAGGTTTGAATATCTACCAGGTAGCTAGGAATTAAGTATTTGAACTTTGGATGTACATTACAAATTATGTCCTTAAACTTTTTGAGATGTGGTGCATGTGACATTTAAAATGTTTAAGTTTTCTGCAGTGAACCATGACCATGCCTAAGAGTGACCTTTGAAGTCTTCATAAGGAGGATGGGACCCCACAACAATGATTCAACATGGACTATGGGTAATTCTACTGAGCTGACAAACACCACTTAAAGATCAGCTTTGATGTAAAAACTGCTCAGGACAACTTCAAGGTGGCTAATTGAAATGGTCCAGCCTCACAGACTACTCTAGCCAGGACTTGATATAAGCCCTGCACTTTCCCATTACACAGAGACTGGGAAACAAATTATACAGTTAGTTCTCCCAGGACTTGACAATTATCCCGATTTATTCAGGGCACCCTAAAGATGCTATCACCCCCAGACAGCAGGAAATAATTTTAAGAACATGACACCCACATTCTCAAGAGTAAGGTGGATGGTTTTTGATCATTCAGTGGGTTATGGATATTTGTCATCATTTAGGAGGGTTGGTTAAAAGTTATTACTGATGAATGTCAGGAAAAAAAGCTGAACAAAGGAGATTAGATTCAGGGATCTTGTTCTGAAAGAAAAAAGGTGATATAGAAATGATAGGATAAAGGAGTAGATTATTGAATCTACTTTAATCCAAAAACCAACTATTAATCTTACATTTTACATTGGTATGATTTTGGTTTATTAATACAAGTTTAAAGTTAATTTTGTTATACTGTGTGTATATTTCTACTCTTGTTTGAGATATTATGTTTATGGAAGCTCATTTAAAATGTATATAATTAAGAAATACAGATTAATAGTTCATCTATAATAGCAAACTTATAGTCCTGTTAGTTAGGTTTCAGAATTATACAGAGATATATTTCAGATAGATAGGCAATCTTCAAACACTTCAAAGACCTACAGAATATGTCATTTAAAATGTTTTAAGAAACTTAGACTTTTCTTGACAGTGAGACACATCTGCCCCTGGCAGCACCAATTACTTCAAAGAGGATGATGGCATCAAAGAAACTCTATATGGAGTTTTTTTTCATTATGGCAAAAAGCAATCCACGTGGGCAAAAAAAAAAACTGCCCTTACCTCAATTGCTGACAGTTACTGGACCATCAGAATGAAAGATAGTGACTGCTGAACTTTGCCAAGACAAGCAGGTCAATACTCAAAATTCTCTGCTTTACTGGAAAGTCTGTCAGATATGCTAGGCCTGTAGGTCAGATTGGATACCCAATGTTACAGAAGAACCTTGGGTGACTCTACAGGCAGCCAGCTGTTTCTGTCATTTCTTAATTTTGGAAGTTGTTTGCTCTGCACTTCCTGTTTACTCAGGTAGTATTATATCCTTCTCAGGCCTTGGACAGAGTTGAAGACTACATAGTTATAGTTTTACTTTTTAACAAATTCAGAAAGACACTCACAAAAGAGTTGTAAAGTGTGTAAGTTGAGGACATAAAAAGATAGTTTTGGGTTGGTAATACAAGTTAGGATGGCAAATGAATTAGTACCTCACCAGAGAGGATAGGTAATAGAGTATTTTCTCTGAATTTGTCAAATGCCAATGGACTAGACATTGTTAATGTATTTATTAATGCCTGCAAGTATTTGTATATAGTTTTTGTACTAATTGTGTATAGTTTTTCTATTTAGTTAAAACCTTTGCTTTTATATTTAGACAAAAAAAGGAAAATGTTGTGTGATATTTTGATTGTGTTCTGACAAATAAATCTTTCTTGGGATCAGAGGTGGGGCTAGCCACTAGTTAACTATAGAGGTCTGGAGGTCGTACAGAGAAGAAAACAGGAAGTAATAAGGCAGGGCAGAGACAAGGTCTTGCCCTCTTTTTGTCATAGGAGTGGGAGAAGTAGAAAGTCACTGGTGGCTGCTCTTCTGCTTCTCTGGTCTTTCAGGTTTTACCCCTCTATCTGACTTCTGGTTTTATGATAAGATTACTTAGATTAATGCTTCAAAGGGAATTTCAGGGAATATTTCTGGCCTTCCCTGAAATTTGAGTACTCTTCCAGCAAGTCATAGAGATTTGAGTCTAATTAAAAAACTGGGTCAATCCCACTGAAAACTTATGTTTAAAATCTTGAGAAAGATAAATAAACCAAAAAACATTCAGTACACTCAGAACACTGCTTTTCAAGTAAAACATCATTACATGTTTTGAAGGCGGTCCAGATTGTTTCCTGATACTTGCTGATTGCCTCTTGCTGAGACAGAATAACTGATGGCAGGCAAGATATGGTCAGAAGTATTTACTCCATGGCAGGCAAGAACTAGTCAGAAGTATTCACTTCATTGCAGTCAAGAACTAGTCAGAAGTAGTCACTCTACAGCAAACAAGATCTAGTCAGAAGTATTCACCTATCTTTGAAAATACCATATTTTTTTGGAGGAAAGGCAAGGTCAGATACTAGTGACCAGCACCATTTAAATTAGAAGGGTACAGTGATAGAAAGGAGAAAGTAGGCTGACCATCTGTGTTTCCCTTGGATACAGTGGTGATGCTAATAGGCCCCAAAAGACACCTTTATCTGGATTCTGCTATTTCCTCATTGGTTCCTGAGTCCAGTTGTGTTGAATGCTAGTGAACTCTCTTCATTTCTTCATATCGCCTATTGTCTTTCACCACTTTAACGCTCACCTGCACCATATCAGCCAGCACCCTCTCCTCTTTGGCTGTTTTCCTGTCTGCTCTAGCAGAGATGTCATCCTTTGTTTCCAGGATGAGTTCAACCTGGCTGAGGAGAAATGCTCAGATGCTTTAATGCCCCACATAGAACATTTTTAGTTTGTACAATCAGGAATCCAAAGACATTGAAAAGGAAGAGACCCTTTAAGAAACAAAGGAGAACTACCTAAGACATTATTTTGGAGGAATGTAGTTTTTCCTACTCTCAATCAACCACATAGTTGATTTGAATTTTAGATTTTGTATTTTTTTGCTGCTCAGTTCCTTCCTAAAGCTTCCATAGAAGAATCGTATTTGTGCAGCACAGGTTATCGATTTCTCTTGCTAAATGTTACTTGGGATTGAGTCACATGATCAGAAAGTACTGAATATTTTTGTGAGTTATACTCAATACTTTGTCCCTTAGACATCATATATAACCATCTTTTATGAAGCATATTTTCACATGTTAAACATGACCTATATTTGATTGTCCAGCAATTTCACTCTGTGACATATAAACATTTAAGACATTTGTACTTTTGAACAGGAGATGTATACCCAATATTCACACTGTCATTATCTATGCTCACTAACACTAAACAGCCCAGATATCAACCAGTGAGGGAGTAAACAAATAGGCTGCCCGGAACAATTTTTTTTATATACACTGTAAATATATATTACTCTCATTGATTAATAAAGAGCTGACTGGCCAATAACTAGACAGAATTTTCTGGGCAGAGAGGATGCTGGAGAAGAAGGGCAGAGTCCCAGAGTCTGGGAACAGTGAGAGAGATGCAGCAGAAGCAGAAAAATGCACATGCCAGTGCTGAAAGAAGGGGTGCTGCCATGTGGCAGAGGGCAGGTAAGAAATATGGTTTAATTCAAGTTGTAAGAGCTAGTTAGTAAAAAGCCTAAGCTATCGGCCAATCATTTTATAATAATAATAAGTCTCTGTGTGGTTATTTGGGAGTGGGCAGGTGGGACAGAAAAGTCTGCTACAGTAAGCAGTGTTGTAGTCACACGTGGAAGTAGTAAGACAAGCATAGTAAGTGACTTACGGCAATGAAAGTACAGACGGTTCTTAGCAATGTAACATGAAAATGTAACTCTTAAAAATTATATACTAAATAACATCCATAGGTTTTAAGGTTGAAAACAACTGAAATTAAAAAAAAATAATGGTTTAGGAATGGCTTTAAATACATATACAAATGAAAGGCACCAGGTAATAATAAGTGGTGGTGGGGGGTATGCGATTTCAGAGTGATTACAGCTTTTAGTAGGAGGAAGATGGACTGAGTTGAGTTGGATTGTACACTTGTAGAGATTAATGCCAAGTTCCCACCTCTGGTAATTAGACGTAGATTCACAGATGCTTATTATATTATTAAACCAACTCTCATTCACTCACTGACTAGAAACAGAACAAAGAACAAAGTTCAGCACACCTTCCAGACTCTACTGTGTTTAATGAGGGCCCAGTGGAAATTTCTTTACCCTCAGACCTGAGGAATCTGAGCCTCTTTTGAAATTTCTGTTTTCTATTGCATTAAGAATTTTCTTTGCTTTGACTTCTGGCAAGTTACACTTTGGATTTACAAGCCATCTTCAGTAATTACAGAGGAACTACGTTATATATTTCTATATCTAACTTGAATCCTTGTTTTATCTTATCATTCTATCTTAGTATTTCTTAGTCTTGATTTCTCAAACATAGTATAAAAAAAATCTCATTTTATTGCATTATTTCTGTAAGCCTTAAAAAATTCACTTCGGCCAGATAGAGGTGTAGTAACAAAACATCAGCCTATTATTGGAAAGAAGGCTGCATTCCTTTTGAGAGAGATGGGGCTTGGTCACAGTTGTTACTGCATGAGACTCCTGTGTGTCTTCTGCAGTTCATCAAAGAGAAGTGGGCACCTTTGCCAGAATAAGTCTCAAAGAAGTGTCCATGCGGGTTCTACTAGATTATTTACTATTGTGAAAATGTTATGTTAGTCTCTAGGATGCCCACCACACTGTTGTGGTCACACTCAGCAGCACGTGGCTTCACACTGCTGTGGTCACACCAGTAGCACCTGCTTTCACACTGTCAAAGTCATACACACAAGTACATGGTTTTTAGAGTTTGTAATAAGGAACGAAAGTTAAGCTCATTTTCAGAGAACTTGACAATTTAGCAGAGGTTGAAAAGCAATGCCAAAAGAGAATTACCTTTTCTTCTGGGCAGACATGACTATTCATAAGGCTCAAATCTATGTTACCAGAGCTAATGTTTCCTTGGGTCATGGTTGCTCAGTAACAATGGTTGACTGTTTCTAGTGCATAATTGTCCACATTGGCAAATCATCTAACAAGAAAACTATAGGTTTTCCTTCATGGTTTCCCCTGAAGATAGTTAATGGTCCAGATTGAGAGTCATATGCTATAAATTTTAGAGAAGTAATATGCCCCATTAGCTACTTTATGAGTTTATTTTAGTACATAAATTAATTAAATAGAATGCACCTCTCAAAACAAATGAAAGCAAAACTTTATTTTAAACACAAATTTATTCATTTAAAAGATGCTTAACTTTTTCCTTCATATTTGCCATGTATAACATTATCTTAGCTGTTTTAAGTGAACAAGTAATTGCTAAGTATTTTTGGTATATGAAACAATTTGTAGGAAAGACAAATGTAAGTATATTATAGAAATGTGATGCATAGAGAAGTATAAGGTGGAATGGAGTCACTTTTTTGATAATTAAAGAAGCTCCTCCCCCCTTTTAATTCAGTAAGCACATATTCTGTTTGCCTGGATTGTTCCAGTTTATACCTCTTAGCTTGTCTTGGGATAACTATTGTTATAATTTATGGGTCACTAGTACTCTCAGAAGTTATAGTTATATGGTCATTTGTACTCTTAGAAGTATCCTAGTAAATATCCTAGTATATATAGTGCTTATCTTATTTAGAGAGAAAATAGTAATCAAGCTTGTGTTTGAAGATTGGATATCATTTCAACATGGAAATTAGAATAGGAAACTGAAGCTTGAAGACATTTAGGGCCAATTAAAAGACTATCACAAATAGTCATGGTTAGAAAAAAAATTAAGTTCCGAATTAAGGTAGTGACAATAGAAATAAAAATAGACATCAAAAGATAATATAGAAAAACAATGTAACATTTCAGAGCTGGGGAATGGCTCAGTTGGCACAGTACTTACTGCTCAAGCACTGGATCTGAGTTAAAAATCCCCAGCATTATGTCAAAAGCCAGCAAGATGAAGCACAGATATAACCACAGTGTTGGGAACTGGAGACAGTGGATCCAGCAAGCCCATCTAAGCAAAAGAGTGAACTTCTGATTCAATGGAGACCCTATCTCAAAAAATAAAATGGAGAGTGATAAAGATTCCCAAAGTCGACCTCTGGCTGCCACACATGCATACATGGTCAAGTACATTTGTAAAAACCGTGTATACACACATATAACACAATAATACATGATCCAGTACATTGTAAATACACACACACACACACACACAACACACACACATATATATATATATGCATATAGCACAGAGGGGAAAATATACTATTTCAGAATATGGTATATATACAATGAATTTTATTTGGTCATAAGGAAAAATTAAATAATGTCAGTTATAATAAAGTGGATGGAACTAGAAATCATTATGTTAAGCAAAATAAGGCAGACAAAGAAACTCAATAAATATTATGTTTCCTTTCATATGTAGAACCTCAATTTCTGTGTGTGCGTGTGCATGTGTGTGTGTGTGTGTGTATGTGTGTGTATGTGTGGATTTATATTAGAATGGAGACTGTGAGAAGGAAGGAAAATATGTAGGCAGATGGTAATGAAACACCTGTGATTTAAAAGCAGAATGGGCTATTTGACGAGATGAACAGAACCAGCAAGAGGTGGGCAGGAGACAGAAAGGTGAGTAGAGAGTGTGAGGGAAAACAAGAACTGACCACCCCCCCCACACCCATAATGAAGCCGTTGCTTTGTATACTAACTTTAAAATTAATGAAAATAGACAAAATATGTAGCATTTCAAGAAGTTTCTCTTACCTTTTTGACCTCTATGTAGTTTTATTTACTTTAAATATAGTTTCTCCAAATACGGTGACAGATGCCAGTAATCTTAATACTTGAGAGATGGAAGCAGGAGGATCAGGAGTTCAAGGCTAGCCTTGTCTACAGTGAGTTTGAGTCAAGTCTGAACTACATGAGACTCTACCCCAAATCAATTAATCAATTAAACAAAGAAAAAAAGATTTAGGCAAAACTTCAAGCATTTTACAAATGTGGATTGCTTTCCATGAGTTTGTTTTTAGTGTTCAGAATGATGTTCATTTTTCCATGTGAATGACATTAAGGGCACCATTAATACCTTGTCCAACATTGGGAAACAGAATACATTTTAACCCCAAATAAATCCTGAGTTAACATAAGCCTGTGTCTACCTGGAGGTGGAATGTGATACAGAGCTGAGACAGTGTCAGGTGAAAGTGCTTAGATATTTTGGGAGAAATCAGGAGCTTTTGGTTTGAACTTGATGCACAGCATCTTTAATTCTCAGCTTATTTAGAACATGACTGGTTTTCAGTCTAAGTTTAAAGCTTTGGAAGGCAGCTATGCTGCCTTTGAATAAAAACAGGCATTGAAGGAAAAAGCCTTAGGAGTTTCTCTAGTTCTTCCAACCTGATAAAGAGCTGGCTTGGAAGAAAGGAACAGAGCGATTTTCCTTAACTACTCAGAGGCCATTAAGTCAGGATGTGTTCCCCAGGTCTGTCTTAAAGTTGTAACACTCTTCAAGCACTGAATGACTCGTAAAGTATGCGGCAATATTAGATTTGTGCTCTCCTGGTCTGCCTTTACCCAAATGGCCTGATTGCTTTTTAAACTGCCTTTCATGACTACTGCACGACTAAGCAGACATTTTGTTCTTTGTAGAATCTTAAGGAGACAGACTTTATCTACTTATGCAGGGCAGGATCTGGGGAGCCCAAACAATTAAGGAATATAATTATGCCTTGGTAACCATGGGATTGCTCCAGGATCTATCCCATACCAATATCCACACATACAGATGTTCTCTATTTGGAATGATATTTGCATTTAGGACATGCTTATACTCCAATATACCTTAAAACAATCTTTATATTACTTATAATGCCCAACACCAATTAAATATTATATAAATAGCTGTTACAGTGTGATGTTTAAGGAAGATGATGAGAAACAAGTCTATATATGTTTTTTTAAGACTTGAAGATTGCCAAATATCTTCAATTTGTGGTAGTCGAATCCATGCAGAACTGGCATACATGGAGGGCTCAGTGTAATGAAGATAATAGACGTTGTTTCTGAAATATTTAGGAATTTGGTAGAGAACATTTTCTGTTGACTGGACTAATTATCTGAATGATTCCCATTAATCTTTTGTGCTCCTTGTTGAGCACAGATACAGCTAAAATATCCACCCATGGCTTGCTACTGTCTCTGTACAGTACAGAACAACATCTATTGCTTTTATGATGACATGTACTTTCTGCTGGGCACACAGGGTAAGGATGCTGGGATTTCCCCCACCAATCTTAGACTCCACTTAAGAATATTTATTGAATTATTCCTCAAACTAAATCTCACTATAATGAAAATGTGGCAGAATTAAATTAACAGTTCATGCTTACCTAACTTAAGCAAAAAGTAAAAGCAGAGTTTCATTGGAGAAAAAAAACAGCACAAAGTATGAAAATGCATACTCCTTATTGAGTACCATCACATGTAGACTTTTTTTTTTACATGGATAATTGCAAACCATTCCTCACAGCAACTGTCAGAGAGGTCTTACTTCTGCTGCTTTCTAGTGAGCTAGCAGTGATGCTTAGGCTAAGGTTGGATCCACGCACTGGTTTGTTTTGACACTTTGGTCTCCACCAGGCTGTAGCCCAAAGAGCATTTTGAACAGGAGAGGTAATGAGGTTGGACTGAGCATGTACATTGTAGAAATGACCTCATCTGCCTCTTTCTGGAGAGTTCTTTTTTTTTTTTTTTTTTCCTGTATTGCTGGTCACTTTATTCTAACAGGTCTCATGCAGAGACAGGCTAGCACTTCAACTCTGCAGTGGAAATGTGGGAAACCCCCATACTCATCCTTGCAAACAACACACATGGAATTTATTTGGTTCTGAGAAATAGCACTTGAGGTGTTTATGTGTAGGATAGCTAAGCAAAGGGGTGTTGGTTTTGTCATTCCTAGAATGAAAACAAAAAGGAATTCCTGTTGGTCCTCTAAGTATTCCTTTCACTATTAATAAAACAACATCATGTTGAATTATCATCAGGAGTGAGGTATGGATTTACATAGAGCATTTCCCACCAATAACCAGCTTGCTTTTGAGATCCTGAAAATAATTTTAAAAATCAAATTTAGTAAACATCTTACCAACTTATTTTTCCCCAGCCTTGTGTGTCTCAACTGGAAGTTAAAAGGGCTTTAGGAGGTTGCCTATATAAATATTCCAACCTTGTTTGCTTTTGAGCAGATATATGTACATTTTGGAAAAATCTTAACTGGTGTATAAAACCGTGACACGCCATGTTCTGAAACATGTGACCAGAATCTTGGCTTTAAAAATAATTGATTTTGGTAATATTAAAGAGAGCTGATTAGAGTATGACTTCTTGTCAGCTCATCCATCAGCTTGACTAATCCTAACTTTTCAATATTTATTGAGTGGATTAACATTATAGAGGAAGGAAATACTCAAGTGAATAACATGGGAGAAGTTGACAAGTCTTTGCTTCGGTGTGCTTGAGTGCTCAATGTTAACTGCTGTCCTTAGCCTAGATTGCTCTTGCGCCTACCTCAACTATTACTTTGAATTGGGTATCTTCTCTCCAAAATTGAAATATGGATCTAAGCAGCCTATTCTTACCACTCGCTTCTCCAGACCCAGTGTTTTAATTGTTTTCCACGAATTTGAAAGATGAGTATTATTTTTATGTCCCACATAAATAAAACCCACTCATTTTTCTAGCATATCACGCAGAGTTCTCATAAAACGAGGAGGATTTACCTGGAAGCCAAATACCTTACATAATAGACATAAGTGAAGCAAAATGCTGAAGGCATTTAAAGAAGGTGCTGGACAGTAAAGAGAGCAGGTATGTGGGTGTGACAGCCAATCTTGGTTGTCAATTTGATACACCAGGGAAGAGGGAACCTCAGTTGGGGAACTGCCTCCATTGCATTGACCTGTGGCATGTCGGTGGGACAGTCTTGGTTTCTAATTGATGTAGTAGGGTTAGCTCACTGTGGGTGATGCTACAGCTTAGCAAGTGGACCTGGGCTGTATAAGAAGAAGCATAACTGAGCAAGTCAGGGAAATGAGCTAGTATACATTGGTTCCTTCATGGTGTTTATTTCAGTTCCTGTCTTGGCTTCCTTTCCTCAGTGACAGGCTGCAACCCATAAGCTGAATAAACCATTTCCTCCACAAGTTCCTTGGGGTCAATGATCATACAATAGAGAGGCTAACTAGATCAGTGGGTTACTGGAAGATGCTGTCATGGTCAGATCACAAGTTTGACGTCAGAGACAGACAAAAAGAATGCTTTTTGTCTGCTTCCTGTGCATTTCATAAATGCTTCTTTTTTAAGACAAATCCCACTAGATGATGATGATGAATGATGGTGATGATGATGATGATACTATGTGGTATGGCACCAAGTTTCTTTCCAAACTTAGTACCAATAGAACCTATGAGGTAAAGCCATCATTATTACACATCATTCAGTGAAGATTTGAGGCATAGAAAGCTCAGGAGCTATTACATTTGGAATTTGGGTTACTGAATCTGTAAAAGTGTAGCATCCTCTACACTTTAATTTTCCTATTACCACATCCAGTCAGAGCTCTGGATGATATTTGCTGATGGAGCCATGGTTTTGTTTCAAATCTTGATTTTTCCATTCTTATCATTATATTATTTTCTGCTTGTTTACCAAGTTACTTACTTTTGCTGATTTTCCAACCATCAGGGAGATATATTAACTTCGCATCACAGTACAGTGGAACAGCAGCATCTGATGAGTTCATGAGCTCTTTTCTCATGGGTAGCCATGTGATCTCATCTGATTTTGTGGTGAACAAATGATTCTGCACAATCACTTGTCATTATCTTGATGCCCTATTTTGCTAACAAGATTTAGATTTAGTTATGGCCAGCAGTCAAGAAACTTGCAAAGTCTTTAGAGTTGCACAGCTCTGGAGCAAAAATTAAAATGCTGTAAGAACAGCTTCCTTAGCATGCCAGGCCATTCCAGCCTGAGCTGATTGCTGCCAGTGGTCAGCTGCCTTGAGCATGGTTCTTAATCAAAACCAAAATATTGCACTTAGCCACCAGACCCGGAGGAGGAGTGCAGATACATTCTTCAATATTTAGGAGTAGATGAAGAAATAATGCTCAAAGATTCTAATGGGACTGTACAGTGATCCATCTATAAATATGGCTTGAACATGGGATATATTGTTTGATTTGAGAAGAACAGGATTACTTAGAGGACTTTCTTGCA
This sequence comes from Peromyscus leucopus, assembly GCF_004664715.2. Classification (NCBI taxonomy): domain Eukaryota; kingdom Metazoa; phylum Chordata; class Mammalia; order Rodentia; family Cricetidae; genus Peromyscus; species Peromyscus leucopus. Next base: position 75,498 of record NW_023505101.1, on the reverse strand, counting down.
GATGGGGCACGGTTGCATGTGCATATATTTGTATGCTGTTTGGTAAAAGCCTTAATGGATCCACACTATTTATGACAGTCAGTACTGAGCTATCAAAGGCTGTGATTAATTTAATAGCAAATTCACTTAGAAAAAGGGTGCACATCATATCTGCTTGGTGATTCTTTTAGTTTGAGAGTTACTGTGTAAAGATCATATGAACCAAGAGATTTGCCATTTACAGCCTTCTTCCCTTTTCAGGTGTGTTTACTGCATGTCGTATCCTGTGCCTTCAGCATTTGTGAAATGCAAGGTGCCTGCAAACTTCAGGATGGAGAGGTGTCGAGGACCTAGGCATGGTGAGGATACTGTAGCCTCCTGATACTTTTGTATGTATGATTTCTGACTCAGAAATGGTGTTGCGGAGATGGGATAGGCAGACAGCTGTTTAAGCAAAAGTGGAAAAATTGGCCTAAAGGGAAACTGCATCTCACATAGAAGCTGAAGAAAAAGGCAACTCCTAGTAAGAGGGATCTCAGGATTGGGCTCTGTATAGTGATGAGAAAATCATTTACTCTCTGTGAGCCCGGTTAAAACAAAAGTAAAACTCTTTCTTTTTCAGATCCTATAACATCTTCCAATTTTAAAAACAAAATGTCGTAAGGATTCGACAGAGGTTTACTGTGAGAACCGAACAAGATAGCATGCTGGGTGGAGTGTGCAAATCTGTTCTTATCCAAGCAGTGGGCATGGAGTTGTGCTAAGCCTTTCAGAGAGGAACTGTGTGATCCACATGTAAACTCTCACCTCAGGCCAATCAGACAAAGCAAGCAACCTCCAAACAAAAGAATTTGATTAACCTAGACCAAAAATTGTTTTTATAAAGGCCGGGAGTAATGCTTACCATTTAACAGGACATCCAGACCACTGGTTTTCTGATTTTGCTGTCATTGGCATTACCATAGAGATTTAAAACAATCTGTGTAGAGATTCTGATTTCATTACATGTGTCCAGTACTTCTTATGAAAGGAGCCATGGTGCTTCTCAGATTTGATTCCATCGGAAGCACTCTTGAGGCCCACCCTCGATGCTTTGATTCCTTACGTCTAAGGATGGGGATAAGAACTAACAGTTCATTCAATTTTATATGACTCTGGTGTCTGCCTATCATATGTCAGAGCTAGCACCCAGACCACGTATGGTGTAATGCTTATGGCATTTGCTGTGATGTAATCCCTGTCGTATTTCATGTTTTTCTGGTTAAAAGAAGAAGATAGACTCAAAAGTCTGTTCTTTGCTCAGCAAATAGGAAGATTTTTCTATAGCTAGGAAAAAATCAAAACTTTGTTGTTGTTTTTGGCCACAATATGTGGGCAAATGAACACAATACCATTTGATTAAATAGAACTGGTAACAGAAATAACCCATCTTATACAAAGGATGTTTGCTTGCAAGTATATTAGCTTGAAATTGTCCTCTCAGAATAGAAGGTATCATTTGATGGACACCTGGTAAGCAGTCGTGTGTTCAACAAAATGGATTTTTGAAAGAAACTTTTAGATTTGAAAAGGAACTTGGATTCCTTTTCTCTGCAGATGTCTCTGTGAGCAACAGAATGAATGATTCACCTTTCCAAATCCTTGGTGTCAAAATAACTAAAGCAACACAGCATAATTTTCAGAAATAGAATCCTATTAAACTTTCACAGCCCATGGAAAGATGCCATTGTGAAAATGTGCAGAATTGATCATCACATCTTTATTACTTGTAGAGGTTTAGAAGGGCACTCAAGGTTGATTTGGGTGTTAAAATGTATGAATTCTCTCTTCCAGAAGAGCATAAATCCTAAACGTTCATGAGCATCCCTTACGGCAGACTCTAGGTCTCAGTCACCCTCAGTTAGGAAAATGAGGAACCTGCCTTGTCCATTTCTTTCCATGGGTGGATGGCAGGGAATTCTGTGCATATATGCAGGGATAGCACCCAGACTGGGAAGAACTAGAATTGTTCTAGCTAATCAGCTTTTTTGCATCATAAGTATATTTTATGGTGAAAGATAGAAGGCTCTTTGCCTCTTTGCCAGGCATTCTTTTCTTCTTGCCATGCTGTGTCAATCACAGATTGCCTGGGAAAGGTGCTTTATATATCCTTTTATATATTCTACTTTATATATAAAGTAGAAATAAAGGGATATTTCAGTAGAAAATATTTATAGCTGTTAAACTTAGTTTTTTTTTTTTTTTTTTTTTTTGGTTTTTCGAACAGGGTTTCTCTGTGTAGCTTTGCGCCCTTCCTGGAGCTCACTTGGTAGCCAGGCTGGCCTCGAACTCACAGAGATCTGTCTGGCTCTGCTCCTGAGTGCTGGGATTAAAGGCGTGCGCCACCACCGCCCGGCAAACTTAGCTTTATACAACAAGATTAAAATCATCAATGTATGAACTTGTCTTGTATTGTAAATATCAAAGCAAACTGTTGTAGGTTTTTGTTTTCCATTTGGAGTTGGACAGGTGTTCATCTGTAGGCTTTTTTAACCAGAATCATATTACTGCAGATGCTGCTGCTTAACAAAAGGATATTATTAAACAAAATGGAGAAATGTTAATAGGACAGAAAGGGGGATCTTATACTACAAAGCAGGTACTGTAATACAATTACATAGGCTATAATATTCAAAAGGCATTTTAGGATGCCCTTAAATAGGACTGTAAAAGAACTATACAAAATATAAAACAAATATCAAAGTGACATCGTAGGTACAGTCAGATTTTATTTTTACATTGCCTTTATAATGAAATAGCATTAGGTGCCACAGTCATATTTTTAGATGGGGTCTTCAGGTGCTTGTTGAAATCTTCACACTGTGAGAGACATTGATAGGATGGTAGTACACACCAGTCTGACTCTTTCTGGGAGGTTCTTGTCTTCATCTTTGAGAACAGCATTCTCTTGGCTAGTGGTAGTACTAAATACAGATGAAAACAGGGTTTTGTACTTCGTTGCTTAGGGAGTAAGAGTAAGAAAACTGCCCATGTTAAGTACATATGTAGTTCTCTTTGAAACATTTTGATTCACATTTGGCTGGGGATGCAGAGGCCCCCCTATATTATAAAAGTAATTATTCTCTCTTCTCTCCAAGCAGGGAGTTCATTTTCTCCACTTTTTTTGGGGGGGTGGGGTGGGGTGGGGTCATGTGTGAGAAGAGCCAGGAAAGAAATCTTCAACATTCTTCGGATACATGGGATTTGCTTGTTCTCCTAAAACAATGTTCAATGCTGCTACAGAATTTGCCTTTCTAACTTAGAAGAAAAGTCCCATTCCGGAGGTTTTGGGTCATTTCTCACTTTGAGAGAATGTTAGCTCTATTTCTAATTCTCCTAGTGTGTCTTTTCATCAAGGCCTTTCTTTCTCTGACAGCTGAGCTACTTTCCTTTCAGGTGTGTGTTTACAGAGACACTGTTTCTTCACCTGCCCCTTTCTTTGTCCATACTCCAAACATCCGATACCATATTTCTTCTCTCAGCGCTTCCAAAGATTGTTTCCTTCTGCTCAGAATGTTCTTTTTCAATTTAATTAACATTTTTCATTTATTTTACCTACTGATCACAGTTTACTCTCCCTCCTTTCTTTCTGTGTCCCCCATGTCCCCCTTCCCCATCTATCCTCTCCCCATCCACTCCTCTGCCTCCGTTCAGAAAGGGCCAGGCCTCTCAAGGGCTCAAACAAAGCATGGCACCTCAAGTCGAGGCAGGATTGAGCTCCTCCCCTTGCTTCAAGGTTGGGCAAGGTAATCTAGCATGGGAAACAGGTTTCCCAAAGTCAGCAAGGGACTGGGACAGGTCCTGGTCTCACTGCTAGGAGCCTTAAAACAGACCAAGCTACACAACTGTCACACACACACACACACACACACACACACACACACACACACACATGCACAGAGGGCTTAGGTCAGTCCCATGCAGGCTTCTTAACTGTTGGCCCAGACTCCATGAGCTCCCCAGGTCCTCTGTCATGACCTTGACCGGCCCCGGCTCTTACAATCCTGCTTCTCTTTCTTCGGGAACTTCCAGAGCTTGGCTCAGTGCTTGGCTGTGGATTCTGCATCTGCTTCCATCAGTAACTGGGCAAAGCTCTCTGATGACAATTAGGGTAGCCACCAATCTGATACTGGAGATGGCCAGTTCAGGCACCCTCTCTACTATTGCTAGGAGTCTTAGCTGGGGTCATCCTTGTGGATTCCTGGGAGTTTCCCTGGCACTTGGTTTCTCCCTAAGCCTGAAATGGCCCCCTCTATCAAGATATATCTTTCATTGCTCTCCCCCCTCAGTCCACCCCCAATGCCTCCTGTGCCCAGTGCACATGCCAGTAGGATCTGCTGAAGGAGGCAGAGGCAGGAGGATCACAAATTCAAGGTCAGCCTGGGCTGCCCAGAATGTTCTTCTTCTTCTCTCTCTGTTCTTTTTCTTTGCCATTCCTTTGCTGTTAAGGAAATTTTAGTTTATTTTAAAGATACTAAAAAACGTAAACATTTTTTGAAGCTTAAGAACTTTCTCTGGGTTTCCATAAAGTTAATGTATGGATTTCATCATATATTGCTGACTATTCATTCACATATTATTTTCCATAATAAACTCAGATTTCTCTGTCTCTGTCTTTCTGTCTCTCTCCCCCGCCTAAAATGCACTCTATTGTTTATGGGATAGATAAAGGGTACCTAAGTGAACATGTAACAAACTGGAATGTTTCCTGAGTGTGTGTGCGCCTCTGTGTGTTCATGTGCTTGTGCGTGTTAGTGTGTGTGTGTGTGTGTGTGTGCACACGTGTGTGCTCATATGGTGCTAGGGACTGAAGCCAGGATTCTTCGCATGCTAGGGCAAGTATTGTACCATGGAGCCATAGCCGCAGACCTTTCCTAAGGTCTTCAGCATTGGAATAGACATTAAAAAATAACTGCAAAGACAAAACTCGGTAGTTTGCGGAGTCCCCAGCCTCACATCACAGACACTTCTAATCCTTACTTATACATGTCTGTGTGTGCTAAAACAGAACCCGTGAGAATGAAGAGGTTAACTGGAATCATATGTCCTTATCGTTCAGTATGATTGTGATCCCATGAACATGTATTTTTAAAGCACTGAAATAAAAGCACCTTCTCTGCCAGCATTTTCAGGGTAAATATCAGTGGCTCTCAACCATGGTGCTTGTTCTCTGGCTGTAAGAAAATGTCTGCACTAAATGGAAGAGCCTTTTGGTCATCCATGCAGTTGACTGCTCCGTAGGGGATTGTGTACTTCCCCTCTATTCTTCTTCGAACAACAGAATCAAACGTTTTCTTTGTTTTCTGAAATTCTTGTGCAATTACAACCAGATGGGAAATAGAGGAAACAGCCACCTGAAATCATTTCCGACAGTGTCTTTAGAAGGATAGAACACAAAGAATGGCTGTGTGGAGTCTCAGTGAGACAAGATGCTTAACTTAGTGTAGAGGGCATTTTTCTTTCCAATGCCGGGGCCAGAACTCAGGGGCTTATAGAAGGGAGGCAAGGTCTCTACTATAGACATAGGTCCTCAGTCCCTAGAGTAGGGGACATTTTAATAGTAGAACAATGTGAAATATCAGATCACTAAAGACACCAACCACCTAAAGTTGATCATAAATGGGTAATTAGGGGAGAACTCTTTTTGTTTCTTTTCACTGTGTTTATTTTTTATTGGCATGCCTTCATTGTACATAGTTTCAACCTTACACTTCTGCTTTTAGGGCACTCTCGGGCATCTCAGACTTGCCTTGAATTTTCTATGTATGACTGTGTTCTTCACATCCTCCTGCTCTATCTCCCAAGTGCTGTGATTACTGGCATGTGACATCATCTCTTGTTTACATAATACAGGGTGTTGGGGATTGACTTCAGGGCCTTATACAAGGAAACATTCTACCAACTGTGCTACATGCCCAGCATTTCATTGTACATGTCTCTAATGAAGAGACTTTCATACAAATGTAATGTGTTCTGACCACATCCTCCTTCACAACCCCCTTCCCCGGTCTTTATCTCCCACCCTCTTTGTTACCCTAGACTGTATTGTTTCTAGTTTCAGGTCATATATATATCCATGATTTTATCTATTTGTATAAAATCAGGGTTCACAAATGAGAGAAGACGTGATATTTGATTTCCCAAGTCTGACTTAATTCATTCAATATAATACTCTCCGGTTGCTTCATTTCCTGCAAACAACAGAATTTTGCCTCGATTTGTGGCAGAATTTGATTTAGCTTCCATGTTGGTGTAGTTCTGATGACACTAATGCTCGTCTGTCAGTGATAAAAGTGATCTTCATTCCAAACTTCTCGATTAGATGAACCCCAGTGGGTGAATTGTAACATGCAAATAGGAACTATTCACAGAACACCAGTAAAAATCTGATTTATTTTATTCTTCACATAAAAGAAGTATGTAGGATTGGTGGATGACTCTGGCTTAAGGCACTTTTCTGCCAAGTTTTGATGCTTGGGTGTGATTCCCTGGGACCCACATGATGGAAGGAGAATTTTACAAATTGTCTTCTGCCCTTCACATTGGTGCCACAGCATGCATGTACACACACACACACACACACACACACACACACATATCCCAATAAATAAAAATGTATTGAAAGTGACAAAAACAAAAACACGAACTAGGTAAAAAAAAAACATATACCAAAACAAAATTAGGTTTTTCAAAGTAAAATCAACCAGAACCATACTTATGTATACGTGATTAAAATGGTAAAAGTTTTCTAAGATGGTTTTAAAATTTTTATTTTGTCATCACCATTTTTATTGTAGTGCTTGGGGTAATCAAACTCACAGTTTTGTGCTTGTCTGAGGTTTTAAGTTATAAAATTTTGATTATTGTGTATATTTGACTAGTGCTGACTCAACTTTATTCAAATGCCTTCAGGGTTTATGGACAAAAGAGCTAGCAGATTCATATTGTGGTTAACAAGTTATTCTAAGGACTTTGGGGGGGTAACAGTCTTTTCCAAATAAAACAGCAGTTGTGACTTAGACTTTGTCTAATAATGCTTTCCACTAATCACTCTAAGCCCAGGACACTTCTCACCATCACGATGGCTGTCTGCAGAATAAATTGAGGCAAGCCTGCTGTGTATATTCGTATCTTTTATCATATGTTGGCTGTGGAAGAATGTGTTGCTTGATAACAATCCACTACTTACATTTCAGTCTTTGAGTAAGCATAGTAAAATTCAACAATGGCCACGCGTCTCCAGAACTTCCTCACGTTAGCTGTAGAAAATCGACAGCAGTAGTTTCTGGCGGCTACTTGCTCTCCTGTCAGTAACAGGCACTGCCTTGATGAGCTTGCAAGGCCTTAAATAGCCAGCATTTGTTGAGCAGTAAGACACCATTTGGTGTCATTTAAATGAATTTCCATTTGTTGATCTGATTTTTAAAACATTTTAAACATTCTTCAGTTCAGTGTGGTTTCTGCCTTTTATTAAGCCATCCCTTGTTCTTTTATGGTGTGGTTATATTTACTAAATAGTTTTGGGCTTGTAATTTAACCATTGTTGAAATAAAAAGAGAATAACATTCTGCTGTAGGGATAGTGAAACTAAAAAAAAAAAAACCCACCGGGCCTTAAACAAAGTCTATTTTTCAGTCTCCAACACCGTACTTCTATATGAATGTCAAATCATTCATCCTGAGTGTGTCATTTCTGCCTGAGTCTGATTTATACATCTCTGGAAGTTGGGCACAGTCCCACTGCCATTGTGAATAATGCAAGTTTTAAGATTTTAGCCAATAGCATCAAGCTGTTTGGTTATATAAGCAAGGATAAAAAGGGGCTTTGAAATAATAAGCTTTTTTATTATCATTAAATATGTATGCTGTAACATAAAATATCTCAAGGTTTTACAATGTGCATACACAAGGCCCTGAAGATGTCTCTTTATATAGTACAAAATCTCATAAAGTGTTCATCTGACCAAAGAATATCCATCTTCCCTTTGTGGTTGGGGAGAGAAGTAAGTGTAAAGCCGTGTATAATGCAGGCACTTCTTTCCTCAGGGTGCTGTTCTCTGGAATAGTTCACCTTAATGGCCTCCCTCATTTATGTAGTCACTGTACTTTTTTTGATGGATCATGATGGCACTGAGAGATGTTCTGAGAAGATGAGGACGTGGCAGAGTAGTTTAATATATGCAGAGACTTCTGCATCACAGAACTAGTACTGGATTCAGTCTAGGTCTACATGTTCAGACCAACCTACAGTTTTCTAGTTTTGAGACAAGCTTCTAATTATTTAGCCCAAGCTAGCCATGAACTTGAAATCCTCTTGCTTCTTTCCTGAGTGCTGGGGTTAGAGATATGTAGCACTATGCCTAGCCATTGTTGTTTTGATTGACTTGACCAATAAACTGGAAATTCATCCTAATTTTCATCCTAACATACTGAAAAACAATGAACAAACCATCAGTCTTTCCTGTATTAAAAAGTTAACTCTAAGGGCTGGAGCTCAGTGGTTAAGAACACTGGCTGCTCTTGCAGAGGACTTGGGTTTGGTTCCCAGAATCCACACGGTGGCTCACAACCAGCTGTAACTCCAGTTCCAGGGGATCTGACACTCTTCTGGTCCCATGGGTACCAGATATATTCAGGCACTTGTACACATTCATAAAATAAATCTTTACATCTAAAACAGGTTAACTTTAAAGACTGTGTGTGTGTGTGGTGTGTGTGTGTGTATTTAGAGAGAGCCTTGGTTGGCCAGGGATATCACACAGTGTTCTCAATTCCCTACAGTGATCTAGTGAAAGAATGTTTTATAGACAATGGTTCAGGAGAGACTTGATTCAACAGCTGCTTAGTAATGTTGTGCTGGATTGAGGTGGACCCTCATTGGGGAAAGTGCTTACCTAGCTTATTCAAGGCTCCATGTTAGGTTCCTAGCATCACAAATCTACTTTAAGTATAAATTAAGAACTTTGTTAGTAGGGGCTGGTGAGATGACTCAGAGTTTAAGAACATGTACTGATCTTGCAGAGGACCCAAGTTCAATTCTTAACACCCACATCTAAGCTCATGACTGTAACTCAACTCCATTTAGATCTGGCACCTCTGATCTCTGAGAGCACCCCAACACACACACATACCCCAAAAAGCCAATCTTTACAGAGATTTTTTATTAATAGATGATGGAAATAGATGAGAAACAGAAGTTAATTACATGCTACTTGCTATAACTATTATAATTGAAAATAATGTGAACTAAGATGATGTCTGTATGATTTGATTTTGCTAAACTATGAGAAAAGAAAAGAAGTGAGAAACATTGTGATGTTCACCTATAATACTATGATTCCAGTACTTGGGAGGAGAGGAGGGAGGATTTTTAGTTCAAGGTCACCTTCTCTCAAAGCAAAATTCATTGCTTTTCCTAAATCTGAGCTAATTTTTCCTCTGATTCTGTGATGATTCTCATTAATAATAGTCTAAAGTTGAAAAAAATAAAAAACACTAGATCACATTGATGGGTTTCATAGTATTAGAAAGATATGCAAGTTGCCAAGGGAGAGGAGTAATTGGTAGTATTACCCAGTAGCAGAATCCACGAACCACATTAATTATTGGACTTTTAAGATATCACAGTGCTGGAATAGTGGCACTTTTATCATCTTGGATACAGCTGTATCATTGGATTTAAAACTTGCACAACAGGAAGTGGAAAACCTCAAGGCGTGAGCAAGTCCTTCAGTGCTCTCCAAGTTCTTGGTTATGGAGTATTTGGCTCATCCTGGTACACTCAGCTTGGCTGCTGGAGTTGCTTGTGGCATGTGCCTGGGCTGAGGCCTCTCGCGTCACCTTGGGATGTTCCCCCAGGACTCAACAAGTGAGGCAAATAGAGATACAGAGACAGGAACCGAAGGAACAGGAGAGAGTGGGGAGTACAAAAATGATTCTTGTGGTTCGAACTGACCTAAAGATGGGAAAAGGGAAGGTCGCTGCCCAGTGTTCTCATGCTGCTGTTTCTGCCTGCAAGCAGACTCAAAGGAGAAACCCTCAAGTGCTCAAGGAGTGGGAAGACTGTGGCCAGCCCAAAGTGGTGGTCAAAGCCCAGATGAAGACACCCTCATTGGATTACTGACCCATGCAAAGATGTTGGGACTGACTGTAAGTTTAATCAAAGATGCTGGACATACTCAGATTGAACCAGGCTCTCGAACTGTCCTGGAATTGGGCCAGGCCCAGTAGAACTAATTGATGAAATTACGGGCCACCTAAAACTTTACTAGATGAGCTTTTGTGCGATGTGATTCTGTCTGAAAACGGAAGCTTGTCAGTAACAATAAAAGCTTAATTTTTGCCCCACTTTTTAAAAAAAAAAAACTTGCACAACAGTAGGAATTCATCTCTGGTACCATAAACCTAGACAACTACCCGTGGCTGGAGAGGTCATAGACCGAGAAAGGATCCTGCTACTACCTCTTCCAAACACAGTAAATTTCTAACTTATCCTTGTACTCAGATAAGTGTTGCTCTCACTACTCGTCAAAGAAACTTCTTTTTGCAATAGATGGAGATGATTACAGAGATCCACAACTGGTTAAAATACAGAGACTTAAGGACGGTGGGGTGCCGAACCGTAATGGATACATCCATTGAAAGCCCTAAGGCTCAGGGAAATATCACAGACGGTGGGGGTCACCTCTTCCTGCATCTACATACAAATAAAGCTACATATGTCCATAGACATACATGGATTTAGTAGGTTATGTGTACATATGTCCATAGGCATACATAATACACATGCAAGTACACATGTAACAATAATAAAGAAGAGATCACGAATTTAGGAGGGAACATGGGAGAAGTTGGGGGTGGGTGGGAGTGTAGATGTAGATGCTATGCTCATGTGGAGGCCCTCAAAAAATTATTAAAGGACAACAACAATAAAAAAAAACATTTAAGACAAAAATACCTAATGATTCTTAAGAAATAATGGCTGACCACCAATTTGACTGATTAATTGCATCCTTCCCTTTCTTTTGTCCTCAGCAACCAGTTGGCTAAATTTGAACAACTGTTTTACTATAAAAACTATTCAGTAAGAGAGTAATGTTGGGGAACAAATAAGTCACTGCAGTTCTTTTAATACTTTAAAATCCCCTAGTACCTTTATAAGCAGTATGTTGCATTTTGTCTGTGCTTAATGCACATAAAACAGTTTGCACATACACTCCCCATGCATTAGGTTAGGATTTTGTTGATATCATATATAGTATACATTATTTTTCTCTTTCCTCCCCATCTTTCCTCATTTCTCCTCCTTTCTTCTTCCTTCATCTCTCTTTCCTTTTTCTTTCCTTCTTTCTTTCTTCTTCTTCATCTTCCTGAGTATTGCGCTTCTCAGCTCCTCTTCTTGCTTCCATGGTTCTTTCTTTCTTCTTGTGCTTTGCTTTGTTTTGTCTTTCTTCTTTGCTTTTTCTTTCTTGATGTCACTGTCTTTCTTTTGTCTTTCTTTCTTCCTTTTCTTTCTTTCTTTCTTCTAGTCCTTCCCTTCCTTCCTTCTTCCTTCTCTCTCCTCCCTCTTCTTCTTCTTTTCAGTTTTTTGAAATGGGATTATTCTGTGTGGTCCCTGGAATTCTCTTTTAGACCAGGCTGGCCTCCTGAGTACTGAGATTAATGGCGTGCCCCATGCAGCATTTTCCACTCTTTTCTTAAAGAGTAAAAAATGGAATTCATGCTGTGTTTTTCAGGAAATATGGTATCAGTTTCTCTCTAGTCTCATACCATTTCTACCTTTGTGTAAAGCAACTGCTCAGTTTTGGGGCAGGGCACCATCTGGTGGGCTAGAAGACATAGTAGAAGGCTGTGACTAGCTTTGGCATCCATACTCAGCAAAAATGGGGCTTCCCATCTCCTTGGGACCTTAAATCCCTTGGTCTTTGATAAGTCACTGTTTTGTTCCATTCTCTTCTTTGTCAGGCAGTTTGTTTTAACCACCTCACCACCATGGTACCAATCCTTCTTTCCGATTCTGTGGTATGGTTCAGGACACAAAAGATGCTCATGGATCCTAGGGCTTCCCCTGTCTCTGCTATTTCCATCTGTTCCTCTCTTGGAAATTCTTTCCTCCTTAAGTACCTATGAGTTAGTTGTAAGGTAATTAGTGCTGCGGTTGCGTGGCATGGATCCACTAACAGTTCCTTCTTTTATCCGAATTCCTCCATGGACCATAATTTTTAGTGAACCTTTTTGCATGTGGAAATCAGACGAAAGAAGAAGCCGCTAACTCGAGATGAGGAGTTTAAAGCAGAGAGCCTGGACACAGAAAGGTTTGAAGAAGTGCTAGTTAATTCTTAGGAAATATACATGTGATTAAATGGTAGAATTTATTTTCATGTCTTTATTTCTTTTTATTTTATTTTATTTTTTGTTTAGACAGACAAAGAACAGGAAAGTACTTTCTGATTCACTGTTAGTTCTTCTCTCACTATTGGTGGTGATCAGGAGGCCAGACAGAATCTCCCTTGGGAGAGGACAGGTGGAGAAGTGGACAATGTGACTGTATCCTGTAAATGTACAATAGACCACATCAGTCTGAGGGCCGTGGATGCAGCTGTTGTGATGAACAGCAACAGTAGTTAGGAAAAGTATGTCTGGGAAGTCTTGTTCTTAACGTTTTTTAAAAAGATGTGAGGGCTACATGCAAATAGGGTATATTTCACTCATATTTTACAATTCAATGGCTTATTCTTTAAAAGAACAAATACCATCTGGGCTAAGTATAAGAAAATGAATTCGTTTCCATAAGTGCCATAAAATTTTGTTAGAATCACATATTTTCTAGGTGACCTTTCAGCTACGATAATGTTTAAAGTTAGGTTTCCCAATGGACGAATTGCAATTATAAGGCTATAGTTATAATAGCTCAGGTCACAGGTGAAATAATAGAATATCATTAGCAATGACATTTGATTGTTTCCTTTTTATTTTCCAGATTATATGTCAAATTTCTCATGAAATCAGAGAGCGTGGGGAGTCATTATTACTGGGGTTGATGGTACTACAGTTTTATTACCATGTAATTAATTAGCATTTATTATGGAGAGATTTCTTTCTTAATCTCAGAGGGTTGCACAAGAAATTCAGGAGATGGAATCTTATCCATGCAAATATATCTTGGATCTCTACAACTATTTGATTTGCTACAACACTATTCTGTACTAAAAATTAGGTACTTCCCAAATCACTGAGATGAAATTCTTTTGAATTTCCCAATTAAAGAAATAGGTGTATGTGTGGTGTGTGTGTGTGTGTGTTGTGTGTGTGTGTGTGGTGTGTGTGTTGTGTGTGTGTGTTGTGTGTTGTGTGTTGGTGTGTATGTGTGTGTATGTGTGTGTGTGTGGAGCGGTGTGTATGTGGTATATGTGTGTGTATGTGGGGTGTGTGTGTGTCTGTGTGTCTGTGTGTGTGTGTGTTGTGTATATATTCATGTTGTGTCATGTGCATGGAGATGCTTGTTAAGGCTAGAGGAAGGCTTCACATCCGTTGGACCTGGAGTTAGAGATGATCATTAACTGCCAGATTTGGGTGCTGGGATTAGTTTATCTTCTGGAAGAGCAGCAGGCACACTTAACCACTGAGCTATCTCTCTAGTCCTACAATTCTCCAATTTTTCAATCCTGTTTGCAGTTTTACTTTCATATTGTTTTCCGTTCTTCTGGTGACCCTTTAAAAAAACAAAACAAAGCAAAACAAACCTCTCCGTGGCTCTACAGCAGCCAGGATCTGTACAAATGTCTGTGGCCCATGTTGCACCAAAGGCCACATGAATGCTCAGAGTCTAGGCACAACTTGTGGCCATGTTGCTTCCGACGGCTGTGCCACCATGGGGGCCATGCTGATCTGAGTGGTCTGCACTGCCAGCCGGGGCCATGGTGATGCCCTGGCCTGAGCTGCTGCCTAGGGTCATGTCTGGGTCCGTGGCTCTGCAGTAGCCAGAGTCTGAGTTGATGTCCATGGCTCTTGTTACCACTGAGGGCTGTGTGGATGTACGGGGTCTTGTCAGCCACCTGAGACCCTGTTGGTGTCTAAGGGTTTATGCTGCCACTAGAGTCATACTGGTCTGGGTGGCTGGCGATGCCACTGGGGCCATGGTGATGGCTGGGTCCAGGCTGCTGCCAAGAGCCATGTCTGGGTCTGTGGTCCTACTGCAGCTGGAGTCTGTGTTGATGTCCATGGCCCATATTATTACAGGGGGGCCCATAGGAAGCACACACGTTGAAATCCGAGGGGCGGATTGAGCTGGCTTGCCCTTTACTGGCCCTGGGATAACTGGTTATGCCCTTTGCTGGATACTGAGATCTGGTTCCCGCCCCTCATCAGGTGCTGGCCCAACACTAGGGAGAGATGGCCCCACCCCTTACCATGGGCATGGAGAGCTGGCTCTGATTGTCTGGGAGTAGGAGAGCTAGCTTGCTCCTTGCCAGAGAAGGTTGATCCCAGCCTTCCAGACCGACCAACTCAGCTACCAACCAGGCCGACATCTTGGACCTTGGGTTGGCCCACCTTAACATCTACCCCATCTATGACCTGCTGGAGTGCTCGAAAGGACTGGTCCTACGGAACTATAGCCACAGCATCTCCATGACTCAGGGCAGCAGTAGGAGATTGGAGAGGAGTTTCAGTGAGGGTTCAGTGATGATGGTGTGCAAGAGGCCAGAGGACTTGAACCAGACCAATGACTCTGCAATGAACATTTGTAGGTGGAGCTGATAGGACAAAAGGGTGTACTGTGTGACTCACTGCAGCTCTCAATGCCACTAGGATGAAGAGGTGTTGGAGAGATGGAAAAGATGGAGGAGTGAGGTGGATTTTGTTTGTTTGTTTAATTAATTTGGGGTGTATCTTTTGGGGAGATGTGAGGGGCAGATATGGAGGGATGGGAGGTGAGTGGGGTTGGGATGCATGATATGAAATTCCCAAGAATCAATGGAGTTATGTTATAAAAAAACCCAAAAAACTCATTATTTCTGCGAAAAAGAATTAAAAACATGACGTTTTATATAGAGTAACAAGTTTTTCAGAGATGCAGACTTACATGAATATCAAAAGAAAAAAGTACACTTACTGCCTTTTCCTATCATTTGGTTTTATGACATATTATTGGATCCGAAACTCATGGCCTGGTATTTTGTTTCGTTTTCAGATAATCCACTTAATTAACATGTTTCATGAGATATTATTATAATTTCATATTTTGGCTTTTTCAACTTATGTCTTTTGGGGTGAACAGATTTCAGCATCTATAAGATGTATGTAGATCTGTGTGGGTATATGTGTGTGTTGGTTTTGTTGTACAATTTCGCTGTGATAAAAGTTTTAGAATGCATCCTTGATGAAACAAAATTTCCGACTTGATAGAGGCAATTACAGAATTTCTTTGCATTATTGTTAAATCTAATCCTTTAATGTAGAGCAAAATACTTTTCAATCTTTCCATACATACTTGTGATTTATTTTCTTTCCAAAAAAAGAAATAAGGGGTAAAGTTTCATCAAGTATGTGAATGAATATATAATGTGACATTTTACATTTTATTTATTGACATTTAGTCCTTTGAAAGTGTCTAAGCTGGTTTAATTTGCTATTAAATGAAAAATGGACTGTTTTTTAAAAACAGCTACAGCATTATATTGCACCGATATAGCTTCATGCTTGTCTTATCAAGAGCAAGATATTAAGAGGATTTATAATGTACATGGAAATGTCAACTGTGGTGTTCTGATGTTTCAAAAAATGTTTATTCCTCAATCATTATTCAGTGGTTGCTTCTAGTTCAGGATTACATCTTTAACATCACCAGAAAGAATTTAGATGGAAACATGAAGAATATAATAACTCATTATAATCCTTTCAGGTTGTGGGGATTGACTTGGGTTGTGGGGACTGACTTAATATGTACTTGTTGACTTTGCTCATGTCTTTAATCTCTATGGCAGATAGATTCACTTCTATCATCAATTTGACCACTCTGTTCAAATCAGTGAATTCTATTAAGAGGAGTATAAGATACCTAGGTTCTGGCCTTGGGAAGACATATGTTGAGGCTTGTTGTTGCTTGATTGAGTGACAACACTGAAGAAATTGAAGGTGATTCTGCAATAAAAGCACATTAGGCCTGCTGAAAGTCTGAGTAAGCTATGTAAAGTGGCCTCTGAAACACTCTATACCAGAGTCTTTTTAAAAATGTTGTTTAATTGAAATAAAATTACATCACTCCCCACTTCCCTTCCTTCCTCTTGCCCTTCCAAGCTGCTCCCTGGAAGCCCCGCCATGTCCCCCCTGCAATTCTCAAGTTTATAGTCTTTTTTGGGGGTTTGTATTTGTTACACACACCACACACACACACACACACACACACACACACACTCACACACACACAAAGACAAGGTGTATATAAATACAACCTTCTGAGTCTGTTTTTGTGTATATGGTTTCAAGTCTCCATACTGTACAACCAATAAGGGAGCTCATCCTCGGGGAGACTAATTCTTTTCCCGGGAGTCAATCGTAGCCTGTAGTTCTTTGTCTAAGTGTGGGACCCTGCAGAATTTCCCCTCTTCAATTTTAATATGTCTTTTGATGTTGCTGTTCTTCTGGTCTGTTTATGCAGCCATTTCTAGAAGAGACTGTTTCACAGCAGATTTTCCATATTTGGGATTTGAAGCTGCTATAAACTGGGGTGTGGTTCAAATACACAGCAGAGATGTGCATTTCGGCAGTGAAAACCTTGTCTTTTCTTTCTGGACCACACAGTAACTTTTCAGATCCTTTTATAGTCCAATAGATTTGTGTATCAAAGTATAGAAGGCATTGAAATATGTGTCATAGTTTTTGAACTCTTCCATTTTAACATAAACCCAACTATTCAGAGAGATGGAAAGGGAAATATTAAAAACAAAAGAGTAACATTTGATCCAATAATGATTATAAATATGTTGCTTTTGCTATAGAGGACCCAGAAACAAGCCCACACAGCTACAGCCACCTAGGCTTTGACAAATGTGTCAAAAAACACACATGGAGGAAACAGCAGCGTCTTCAACAAATGGTGCTGGGAAAACCGCATTTCCACACATAAAAGAATGAAACTAAGATTTATCTCTTTCATCTTGCACAAAAATCAATTCAAAAATGATCAAAGGCCTGAATCTAAGTTCTGAAACTTTGGAAGTGTTCCAGGGAAACAGAGGGAAGACACTTGATGATAGAGGCATAACCAAAGATTTTCTGAAAATGACGCCAGTGGCACAGAAATAACCCCAGAACGGAGAAATAGGATTGCATGAAATTGGAAAGGTTTTTCACAGGGAAAGAATGGTCAGCAGAGTAGAGAGACAGTACTGATTAGGAAACACGTCTTCACTACATACCTCTCAGGCAAGGCATAATATCCAGTTTATAAAAACCCAGTAAAAACAAACTTCCCAAACCAAAATCATCCAAGCAATAAAATGCTTAATGAACTGACTAGCCACTTCTCAAAGAAAAAAAACACATATAGCCAATAAATACTTGAGAAGGAGTTCAACATCCTAAGTCATCAGGGACATGCCAATTAAGACAGCTTTCAGCTTCCATCTCACTCCAGTTAGCATAGAAATATAAAAGAAGTAATGACGACAAATGTTGGTGAGGATGTGGGCAAAGAAGAGTCTTTTATTCACTGCTGGTAGGAATGTAAATTTATATAGCCACTTGGGAAATTAGTTTTTAATAAGCTGAAAATATAACTACTTACAAGATCCAGCCATATCACTCTTGGGTACATGCCCAAAGGATGCTAAGTCAACACATCACAGAGGCACCTGCATACCATGCTTATTGCTGCACTGTTTACCATAGCCAGAAAATAGAATCAGCCTAGATGTCTTTTTTATTTGTTTACTGTTTTTTAGACACAGAGTCTTTCCATGTAGCCCTCGCTGTCCTGGAATTCACTATGGGGCAGTCTGACTTCGAACTCAAGAGTTCCACCTGCCTCTGCCTCCTAAGTGCTGGGATTAAAGATGTTTGCCACCACTCCCAGCCTTACCTAGATATCTATTAACAGGTAAAGGAATAGAGAAAACATGGAATATAAACATAATGGAATTTAATGTAAATGCAAGGGGAAGTGAAATCTTGGGGTTTGCAGGGAAAGGGATAGAACTAGAAATCATCGTGTTAAGTGAAATAAGCTGCATTAAAAGAGACAAAATGGCACATATTTTTTCTTATGAGTGGAATCTAGGTTAATTGTAATTGTACATGTGTTTATGTGTAGGTCGTGGGACTCAGAAGAAAATCATAGACAGGAGTTAAAAAGGGAGCTTAGGATGAGTAATAAAATATATGCAATAAGAAAGGGGACCTTTGTGGGGAAGAAATGGAACCCATCGAGGAAGTTGGCGTACAGTGTGTGGAGTGGAAAAAGTATAAGGAAACCCATCACCTTGTATGATAACCTTTGAAAATTAATAAAATGGGAAGGAAAGAAAGTTGAGATGAACACATAGTTTTTTTTTTTTTATATGCTTTTGGTGTATAGATACTTTTCTGGAGATAAACGTTTGTAGTAAAAGTTTTTCCTCATCAAGTTGAAGTAGCAGATCCATTCGAAATACAAATATATTTTAGATGTTTCATCATAATTGCATGTGCTTGCTCCATCTATCTTCTCTAATTTGTTGTTGAGCCAGTTGATTGTTAGTTGCAGATATCATGACATTTCATCCCTAAACATGCCAGTATCAGTCTTGCAAACCATAATGCCATTGTCACATCTAAGACAACCATTAGAAATTCAATAATATTTCATCACAATGTACACCCATATTAGATTTCTACCATTATTTCTGGAATGCCTTTAAGAACTGGAATAAATGTTCTGATACAATATTTTGTTAAGCAAAATCAAGCACTTACATCAATATGTTATAATTCTATTTTCTCAAAATAGTAATTGGCCATCAAATAGGTTTGAGTTTTCATGGCCCCAAGCCAACAACTGAACCCACCAGAGTAATTTTTCTGGAATGAGAAATGCTAACTGCCAAAACCAAAGAATGTTAATCGGAAACCAGCCTGGTCGTGTTTTCCAAGGTGCTAATCACTTGGAAAAATTGCCTCTCATTGGCTTCGTCCATAGATAATTACTAATTGAAAGCTACTAGAATAGTGAGAAGGTATATTAGCATGTTAATAGGTCTTTGTGCCCAAAGGCTTTGAATTATAAATTATCAAGACTGCATTAGCCAGATGGGCAGGATTAATTAGCGTGCTAGCATTACCTGGCATCCTATGGTGGCTGAGAGTAAACAAAATAACCATAACCATTTCAGCATGGCTTGTCATTATGCCACTGCTCATGGTAGCTATAGAACAAGGGTTGAGAGCATTGAGAGCCAGCGATTCTGGGTGCTGACACTAGAACAACATGAACAATGTTCTCACCTAGGCTAAAATTATCTTCATCTGCTTTGGTTTCTTCCATCTTTAACAAATGAAAGGTGTATGACAGACAAAAAGCCTAAATTAGAATTCTAGCCACCTAGATTTAAATGTTAGCATTGGACAACCTATTTAATTGCTTCAAGCCTCAAGAAGTTTCTTCATCTGTGATATAACGAGACTATTAAGAGTTCCCTTGGAATCTTTTCTGGCTTTCAATTTCATGAGACTGTGTACAGTCCAGCTCAGGAACAGATCTGGAGTCAGGGGAGAGAGAGAGAGGCAGAAGGAAACTGCTTCACTAGAGCAGTGGAATTCAGTATCTAACGAGATAATTTCCACAAAGAGACATGACACAGATGATTTTATCTTTCCCAACTCCTGTAGGCTGCTTTAATAACTAGGTAGATGCCCATGCTAGGTTAGTAGACTGTTGTCTTGCTTGTTCTTTTCTGCAGTTATCCCTTCTGGATAGATTCTAAGAGAATCCTGAGCTCAAGAGGGGGAAAAGATTAACATCTCAGCTATCAGGAAGTATTGAAGATTCACCTGAGCTTAGTATGAAGCAGTGATGATATTTTCAGATCATTGTCTCAGTGGTTCAGTTGTACAAAGGTCAAAACTGACAGATAAAATTATTTTTATAATTGTGACTTCAAGCCATTAATTTTGTCAGAAGACTATCTCCTTCAGTGAGTATGTGGTTTTAATTAGGGATTTTTACTATCAACATTTTATAATAATAATAATAGAAATTTAATGAGCACTTACTCATTATAAGCCTAAGAATGCCTTGTGAGTATCATCATCATCATCATCATCATCATCATCATCATCATCATCATGATGTTTACAAAATCACCATGATGTTGGGTTCTTGAAAGGCTCATTTAATAGCTACAGAACAGAGCAACATTAGGTGCTCCCTAATGTTGCTGATTCAGTGTCTCAGGCCACAGAAGATTTGGATCTGTTTGCTCAGCAACAGCTATAGCTCTATGTCTTTTAGAAGAGTACCATTCAGGGAACTCTTAAACTTTTATTTGCTTTGTTTGCTTATGATTACTTTTTATGGCCTGTGAGGTATTCCTTTGTGGCTTCTTGACCTTTCAGGTGTGGTGCTTGCTATAAATAGGATCTGAGAATTGGGAGGTTATCAAGGTGCACTCAAGTTTTTTTTTTTTTTTTATCTTCAACTCATTGTAACTTAACTAGCACTTAGCTCTGGTACTTAAGACTCATTTCAGGGTGATGAACACAACTGCCATTTTCATGTTTGGCACTAATAAATGGCATGGACAAAGTATATCCTTCAAATCCAGTTTGTTACAGTGTTAACTTGTGCAGAAAGTCAAAATAATTTAAGAAACAGTACTGCTTAGGACCTTTGTTTGGTCAGAAGCTTAATTTCATACAGTTTTGCCATGCTTCTGTTGGGTCCACAAAGTATCTTTCTCTTCCTTTGTCTAAGATATCTCACTAGATATCACACAGGAGCATAATTTAGTTGCAGATTTCAGCTTTATTTTTACTTTATTCTTACCAACCCAAATTTTCTTATTCATATAGAAGATAAAAAAGAACTTAAAATTTATTATATTCAAATATTTATTTTAGTAACTTATTATTGGTATTTTTTAAAAATATACAATACTACCCCATTCATATTATTAGTCACAGTAACTTGATGTCTGTCTCCCAAATATCTCTGATTCCATTGCTGTTTGGTGAGTAATTATTAGAAATAATCATTGAGTATCTTCTGTATTATAGGACTGGACCATATATTTTACAGATGTATGGTGCTTAGCTTAGAATAGATTGATTATTTAAATGCTAATACCATTGTCATTTTTATTTTTGTTGATGCTAGAGGTCAAATTCAGAATTTTACACATCCAAAGCAAAATGCTCTACCACGGAGCTACCCTACTCTAGTATCCTCATTTTAATAATGAGAAAAACATCAAATTCATTTATTATTTATTTATTTATTATTGTTTGTTTGTTTCTTTGTTTGTTTGTCATAACCCCTTACTATATAGCCCAGGCTGGTCTGAAACTCATAAACCACTTTCCTTATCTTCCCAAGTATTAAGATTGCAGGTGTGCAGATAATCTCTACCTACAATCTACAGGAAAGTGGGTATAAAGTCTTTCCATCAAGGAACCTTCTGTTTGCAACAGAGGAAAACCAGTATAGAGAACCACAAAATGCAGAGCTGTAGAGCCCCCTCAGAAAGAGTTTAAGAGCCAGAGGATCAGGGATTTGCTGTGAGACCTTGTCTCCTAGTAATGTCATAAAGCCATGCCCACAAAATCTCACCAACATGACTGACCAAACATGACCTGAACAAGGGCAACAAACAATAGACATGCCAAAGAGGACAGGTGAAAGGCCACAGGCCTCAACCCTATGCAAAAAACTACAGGCAACTAAGAAACGCTGAAAGCAGGGCAAAAGTCTTCTTCTTCAGGGCAGAGCACACCAATGGGTTATCCAATGGTCAGCCCTGAAAACATATACACATAACATTATACAGACTGAGCAAGATATATATTATATATATGTATATATATATATATATAATTATATATGATACATATATAAATAATGGTTTATATATATAATGAAAACCGAATTTGAAAGACAGCAAGGAAGTGTATATGGAGAGTTTGGAAGGAGGAAAGGGAAGGGTGAAATGATGTAATCATATTTATAATCTCAAAAAATAAAAGAAATAATTAAAAAAATATATGTGAAGTACATTAAGAACATCCATTGAGTAGTATGAGACTAGAAATGACAAAGCAACACTATAAATTCCTTTGATCCCATGTTCAACATAGAAGCAACTTTTAATTGTTTCTAAAGTTTTGGTGTCTATTTTTAAAACTCTTGTACTATGGTTTCCCCCCATGTTGTGATAATATCCTCACAAAAGCAACTTACAAGAAAAAGGATTTATTTTAGTTTATGCTTCAAGATCATGGTGAGAAATCAAGGCAGGCAAAGCTTGAAGCATCTGGCCACATTATTTCGATATATACTAGAAGTTAGCTTGCTGTCTCCATTTTCTATGCTTCAGAATCCCAGCCAGGAAAACATGCCACCCACGGTGGCAAGTCCTCTTGCTTCAATTAATATACTAAAGATAATACCCTGTAGGCATGCTAAGAGGACTATCTCCAAGGTGATTCTCCATTCTGTCAAACCGACAATTAGCACTATTACAATGCCAGGTACACGCTAACATTTCTGTTTACTAAGTGCAGTTGAATCTCTAATTATGTTATCACATTTATATGAAAATATCTAAATAGGAACCCTATGAGAAGAAGGCAGATTTACAGTTTCCAGGCCTGGGTAGGGAAAAGACAGTGACTGTCTGTCCTGGGGATAAGAGATATGTTGGAAAATAAGATCATTGGTGGAGTCAACATTGTGGGTGTGCTAAAAGCACTGCACTGTACAACATGAAAGGGTTAGAATCCTAGATTTTATGTTACATACATTTGCCTTAAGCTTAGATTACTATCTCATTAGGAAGTTATGCTGATTACCTTTACTTATTAGTGCTTCATGTCTTAATATTTTCAGTCCTTTTCATTCATCCCTGGTTTAAAGTTGAGTAAAATGAGTCAGGTTCATTTTCCCATGACCACAGTAGTAAGCCTAGGAGTGACCTCAAATCTCTACAGATGCACACACACAATGATTATCTGACTTCATCCTGAGATGGTTAACTTTCCCATGATCACAGTAGTAAGCCTAGGATTGACCTCAAATCTCTACAGAATGCACACACAGTGATTATCTGACTTCATCCTGAGACTGTTAACTTTCCTGCGGTCACCGTACTAAACTTAGGATTGACCTCAAATCTCTACAGAATGCACACACAATGATTATCTGACTTTACCCTGAGACAGTTAACTTTCCATGATCACAGTACTAAACTAGGATTGACCTCAAATCTCTACAGAATGCACACACAACTTCATCTTGAGATGGTGAATTCTGGTGGGTGAAAGCCATGTGTGTGGAAATGAAATCAGATCACTGATTCATTTTTCAACTGTCTGCAGATAGAAAATTTATCTTGTACATGCCAGATTTTATTTAAAAATGCTACCTCTGTTATATCATACATACAATATATACTGTATTCCACAAGAAAATTGGAATCTACCAAAGGAGGAAAGAATGACATTGAGCTGGATTGGAGATTTATGAGAAAACAAATCTAGCTTTGGGACTGGAGGGATTACAGCAACTTACTCCTAATGTCTGTTTAGAGCAGTAACTTTGGGGACAGAGAGAAGACTTACTGGGCAATACACTTGCTATGTAGTCTGAGGACTAGAATTTGATCTCCAGAATCCACAGAAATGCTGGACAGGCATAGTGGCCCACTTATAATTCCAGTTCTTGGGAGATGGAGATGAGCTCTCCAGAGTAAACTGGCTAGGTAAATTAGCTAAATAGGCAATCTCTTGGTTCATTTAGAGATAGAGATCCCACATTTATTGAAATTTTTTCAATAATAGGCAGGGTTGGGGCGGTGAGGTGGTTGAAGAAGACACCTTATGTCAATCTATGCCTTTATATACACATGTGCACAAATTCAAAGTCAAACATGCATACACATACCACACACACACACACACACACACACACACACACACACGAAACAATTTTGGAATTTAAGACATTATCACTAATTTTTACATTTACACATGACCCTTTTAAAAGTTAGGAGTCAACTACATTAAAAAATCTTGGCAAAACAAAGATGTACAGTTGATTGATATTTGGTGATTGAATCTGTCTAAAAGAAAAAGCCTCAAAGAAAGAGCCTCTGTTCAATTTCCAAAAGCATTAGAAATCCTTCTTATATCATTGCCAAAGAAAGGCAAGGAGGAGAGTCATTCTTCCCTCCAAAATCCAGTGGATCAGTATTAAGAAATGGCAAAGAGTATAACTACAAACCCATAGTTAAGCAAGAAGAGAAAAATGATGTCTCAGGGAGGGAGTTCATGAAATAGTCCCTGTACTGTATAATCCTATTTTATGCTCTGCCTTACTGCTCTGTTTAATGTTCAGAAATTCAACAGACAAGTGAACAGTTACTATGTATTAATTAGACTCAAACAGTGATCCCCACAGAGCTAGGTCTTCTGGAAATAGCAAACATTGTAGGAATTTGTGTCAATTCAGATTGGTAGGTGAGATGTGCATGGCCTCTATGAGGTTGTTTGATTCAAAAACAGAACTCAACCAACTTCTCAACTCTGTGATGCTGATGACAAGTGCTAAGAGAATACAGAAATAATTTTTATTCTTGTATTTGTTAGTTACTTTTCTCTATGCTGTGGCAAAACACTGGGCAAAAGCAGCTTAAGGAGAGAGTGGGTCATAGGGTGGGGTCAGGGGAGGCATGACAACAGCAGAGTGCAATTTGACCAGAGTGTCACACACACACACACAACACACACACACACACACACACGCACGCACGCACGCACGCACGCACGCGCACACACACACAGAGTATCTGTGTGTTCAGAACGAACATTGTAAGAGTAGACATTGTTAGCTTTAAAGACTACAAGGTAATGTTTTATATCGTAAGAGCCTGTGATGTTAATATTCATTGGAAGCTGCCCTTGCCCTTGGCTCTCCGCTCTTTTTCCCAGATGAAACTCCTATTGGGCTGGCTGACATTTGAAGTCCTGGACACTCCCTGAACTAGGAAGGGTGGCCTTGGAACCCACTGTCACTGTAAACCATGCTTTCCAAAGTCATGCCTTTCCTCACCCTAATACGAGAGGACACCTTCAGTGCCTAACTTAGTACTTAGCAGCACTTGGAGTCCTACTGTCCCCTCCCTTTTGGAAACAAGACGACGCAGAGTGTGTGCTTAAAGCCAAAATGAATTCCTAGGAGCTGAGTTTG
Organism: Peromyscus leucopus; assembly: GCF_004664715.2. NCBI lineage: Eukaryota > Metazoa > Chordata > Mammalia > Rodentia > Cricetidae > Peromyscus > Peromyscus leucopus. The sequence goes on along the minus strand of NW_023505101.1, from coordinate 50,046 downwards.
TTTCTCAGGTGCCTGTGATGAAGTCCTAGTTCTCTTTTACCTTAGAGTGTGATTGGTGAAGATAGGTCTTTGAAAAAGTAAGACAGCTAAAATGAGGCCGTTAAGATGGGGCCTTCATCGCTTATGACAAGTGTCCTAGAAGGTAGAACTCTGGCACCAACAGCACAGGGCACCGGCCAGGCTAGAGAGAGAGACTGTACCCACAGATACACAGAGCTGCTGCTTCCCCTCTGTATAGGCCCTAATCTCTGAAGTCTTTCCTCTCTCACTTCCGTCTCTCACCCTGTCTTTGCTAGCTCCCTTGGTCTCTTGGGCCTCACCTTGGAGACACCTCTGAGAGGATTCCCCGGAGCCCTCTGTGTTTACTGGTGTGACTTGCATTCCTCTTCCCTTTGGTTTACTGGTGACCAGGCTCTGACCACATCACTACAGTGTCTGGCCTTCTGCAATTCCTCCCTCCGTCATTGGCTCTTTGAAGGCATCCCTCCCTCCCTGTTTTTGCCTTCCCGAAGCTTGGCAGAGCACCTGTTGTATGGAAGGGCCTCGGGGAGACTGAATGCACTGAGGGGAAACTGGAATTAATAGGAAAACAAAGTATTTCCTAATTGTGACAGTTGCTCAGCCACACCTAGAATGAAGCAAAAATACAGACATTAAGGTAACTTGCATTTGAGATCTGTCAAATTTTTAAAAATTGTCCCATGACACAAAAGTCTTAGAGTATAGCACACCCCCTTTGCTTCTGTGAAATGCTATCCAGTTTTGAGAAAGATGCAATATGGATTCAAAAGGTAATTTCATCTTCTATCTTATGTACTTATTTTGTACCCCTTATCCTTTATTTGTCACATACAATTTATTCAGAAAAGAATCAGATATAAATACTTTTATTTTGGAAGTGATCAGTTTACCTTCTTTGAAGCCACATAAATTGGGGGGAGGGGCAATAAGGAAGAGAGTTCCAGAAGGGTTTGTTTGTGAAAAAAAAAAATATATTTTTTAAATTAACACACCTAAGTGGTAGTTTTAGCTTCTTTAGGAGCGAGCAGCAAGCATTGTCAGCTCACCAAATGTGTTTTGCTGGTGAAAAGAGAATTGGGTGAATTAATTCTTTCAGAAAACCCTGTAAATGATTCTGTACACAAGCCAGTTCTGAAGAAGCTTGGAACCCAGGAGATGTGACTCTTTCCAAAGAAGTGTGGGCAACACAGGCCTTTCAGAGAGAAAGAGGGCTCAGCTCTGGGGTTAGCTGCTTGGCTCCAAAGAAATGGCGTGGAGCCAGGGTGAGAAATAATTTCATTTGATATTGATTAACAAGTTTATTGTTTAGAAGCTAATTTTCTGTAACAGCAGATATGTTCCCTAGGGTTTCTGGAGTGTTTTACTTTTTTTAAAAAAATTTTAAACCTCCAGACAAAATCAACATTTAAAAAAATTTTAAACCAGCCTTCACACACGTCCATTAGCATTCAACTAGAGAGAATCAAAATTAGAACATAGCAAAAATATACAGAATGATGCTGTTATTTTACACTAAAAAAAGTAGATTCCATGGTATCATAGATTATCGCACTTTAAAAAAGCAAAAATAAAGAAGAGGGAAAGGAACATGTGCTTCCTAGTTTAAAATTAAAAACCAAAGCACATTCTTAAAAAATTCCAACCCTCCCTCCCCAAAACAAAACAAAATAAAACAAAGCAAATCAAAAAACCTTTCAAAACTTCTAAAGCTCCTTTAAAACAATCCCTCCACCTTTCTAAATCAAAGCCGCATAGGTGAATTTTCTTTGATCCGTCTTGTTGACCATGTTTGACTCACAGCACCGGTAAAAATCTGGTGCATTCTTTAGTCTGTGAGTTGCTAAGCAGAATTCTCTCAGGACCCATGCTAAAGCACTCTGTAGTTACTATTATCAAATGCTGAATCTCATTTTAGCCGTGATAAAGCCCCCTAGTATTAAAAACACTGGGTTGATAGATGATAGATGAAAAATCTCTTTTTCAAAAGCATGGCCTTTGTGGTAGAACATGACTCGCTTACTATGGAAATATCGCCAGCTGCCTAGAAACGTTGCCTAGCAACCCGTGAAAACACAGAAAACCTAATATCGTCTCCCAGTTGCTCGTGGGTAAAAGGATTATTAAAGATATCAGAAAAAAAGGACTACAAAGTTTGTTCTTGGCCAAGACAGCAAGTAATACTTTTTAGGGGTGGCAGTGTCTCTGCGGCCCTTGTCCCACAAAAGTTCAAAAGCTCTCCATGTTTCTGAGTCTCCAGAGGGAAGCAAAGCAGGTGACTTCCAAAGGTCATGCCTTCACCTTCAGAGAGGGTAGCACCTCCCACACCCCCAAGCTGACCCTATTGAGTGACAGCTAGCCAGCAGCCTAGCTTTGAGTGTTGCTGTTGCCAAGGCTGCTGGCTTCTTCAGATCCAGACTCTCAGTAACCTGGGGGCTGTCTGTCTTTGGCTGGTGTTTTGTCTCTGCTCTACCGGCCAGCCCAGGGCTGGAGGTCGTGTGTTCCTGGAAGGCAGCCTGACTGCTGCCCCATGCCGTGCTTCTGCCAAACATTCTACAGAAGCCGGGTAGGCGGTGGGCGGTGGGCGGTGGGCGACAAAGCTTGGGCAGCCTCTAGCTTCTGAACCCGGCAGATACTCACTTTGTGTTGTAGGCAAAGGAAAATGACTGTGTGGGCTGAAGCTGGACTCTGCTCAACTCTGTTTCTTTTTTGTTAACAGGATTAGAAAATTGTCTAGCTGGACGAATGAATTGGGTACTAATCAGTTTGGGCTGCTACCATAAAGCACCACAAATTAGGTAGCTAAGAAACAGCAGAAACTCGTTTCTGACCGTTCCAGAGGCAAGGACATTCAGGATCAAGGTGCTGATGGACTGTGAGCCTCAGAGGCCACACTTGCGCTGCAAACCTTGGCTGTCACCTTACATAGAGGACGGGGCAAATTAGCATCATTCAACGTGTGTGTGTGTGTGTGTGTGTGTGTGTGTGTGTTGTGTGTGTGTTGTGTGTATGTGTATTGTGTGTGTGTGTTGTGTGTGTGTGTGTGTGTATGTGTATGTGTGTGTGTGTGTGTGTGTGTGTGTGTGTATGTGTGTGTGTGTGTGTGTGTGTGTGTGTGTATGTGTGTGTGTGTATGTATGTGTGTGTATGTGTGTGTGTGTATGTATGTGTGTGTGTGTGTGTGTATGTGTGTGTGTGGGTGTGGGTGTGGGTGTGTGTACCTGTGCATACACAGAAGCCAGGGGATGGTGGCAGGTGTGACCACTTTCCACTTCATGCCTTTGAGACATCTCACTGAACTTGGAGCTAGGCTGGTGGCCAGTTAGCCCCAGGAACCTTCTTGTCTCCAACCCCACCAGAGTTGCTCAGGATTTGAAGTCAGGTTCTCTTGCACAGTAAGTGTTTTTGCCCCCTGAAGAATTTCCCCAGCCATTTATTGGGCTTTACCTCCTCATACTTCACAACAGTTGCTGCGTTGTTTTGGAGTTTAACATATGAATTGAAGTGGTAACAAAAAATATTCCAGCCCTAGTTATGAGGTTTTTTTTGTTTTTTTTTTTAATTGTCGTTGTTTTGTTTTTTGGTTTGTGAGAAAGAAAATGAACTTCATAAATTAATCTGAGGCAAGGAGCTCTCCCTTGAAACTCAGTCTGGCTTTAAGTGTGAGTACATTTTCACTCTACCTTGAAAGTCCATCTTCATCTGCAATTAGTAGACTTGATCTGCAATTACAGTGCTAACAGCATCAAGTTAATACCTCCAATTTCTAGGATGTTATAGTCTCTAGACATGCAAGTTCTCAGTGGAGCCTATGGCTGCTTTTGAAAAGGCCATTATTGTTTTACAGAAGAGGAAGCTGGTGCTTACAGAGGCAAGGCTTTGTTCAAGGTCCTTAGCTGTAAGTAGAAGGGCAGTCTTGAACCTGGGCTTTCAAGACCAGAGTGATTGTTAATAAGCACTTGAGGTGAGGCTCATTTCAGGAGAAAGGACAGAAATATATTGGGTCAACGAGCCTGGATTGGGAGACCTGACCATAGTCTGCTGTAGGATTTGGACAAGTTATCCTAAACTCTGTGAAAATGGATTCCCCCTTCCTTAAATTAAAGGAGTGAAGCAGAATCACTTGTTAATCTCAAAACAGTTAAAAGCCACAGCCTGGCCATTCTTGTCCTGAAAACCAGGTGCCGTGGCACACCAATGGCTCTAGAGGCAAGCAATTCACCGTTTTAGGATCGATTTCCTCTCTCTTGAAGAACTAAATTTGTTTTCTTTGACCAAAGTCTGCCAGAGAAAGTACCATTTCCAATTTCTTGCTCCCTTGGTGTTCATGAAGTGCTTAACTGCCATGGTAGGCCTGCTTAAGTACTTTACGTGTGTAATCAGAGGTGGTACCTTCAACAGCTCTGAGCAGAGGGGGCACTGGACCTGTGCCTCATCCCTGAATGCAAATTAGTTACAGTGTTCAAAACAGAATGATGTTTCCTCAAGAACTGAAAAATAGAACTGCATTTGAATGAGCAATCCCTCCTCTGGATGTGAACCCGAAGAACAGAATGGACTCCTGTGGAATTATCTGCACATCCCTCTTGATCAGGTCATTGTCCACTATAACCTAGATGTGGAAGCGATCTGTGCCCAATGACAGATGAGCGGATAAAAACATCTATATGTGTGTGTGTGTGTGTGTGTGTGTGTGTGCATATATTTGTCTTGTAGTATGTATAATGGAATATCACCCAGGCTTAAGAAAAAGTCTGACATATATCAATGTGTATATGAATTTGGAAATTGTTATGCTATATCAAGTAATGCTCAGAAAAAACAAACCAATGAGTGTTCTCAATTACAAGTAGAATTTAAAAACACAAAGCCAGATACACAAAAGTAGAGAAAAAGAATGGTGGTTTAAGGTGGAAGAATATGAGGAGATGTAGGTCAAAGTGTGTGAAGTTAGAGTTACATAGGATGAATGCACCTGGAGACCTTGAAGCACAGCATTGGACTCCAGCCAATAAAAAGTATGTTGTTAGCTTTGTACAATTTTACACTGCCTTAGCATCAATCTGGGCTTAGTCACACTCGACGATTTCTATTTCTTCACTTCCTTGTTCCTTAAAAGGGTCCAGTCAAATCTTTGAGGTTTACATCGGCTGTTGTGACCACCTCCCTATAAGACATTGAGTCTGTTGGACACATTCCTCTGACCTCTGTATTCCACAAGGATGGCACAGGTATGTGGCAGGGACTGCTTCTCAGTCACGGTGGAACTTTACAGGACAGAGCCTGCTTGCTCCAAATTCACCAATTCTGATTCCTTGAGCGACACCTGCTTGAGTAGCATGTGGTACTTAGCTAATCCTTGGTCCTCTTTCTCTCTCACCAACCACACTGCAAGGGTGCACATGCTCAAGTGTTCTGTGAGCTTCCCAAGGGCTAGGGAAATTCCCAGGGAAACTTGCTCCTATTGATAGCTCTGATGGTTGTGGTTTTATTTTTAAAATATTAATTGTATTTGTGTGTGGCACATACTTTTTCCCTTCTCCTTCATCATACCTTCCTTTTATTTTTTTTTAAATAATGCCTTGAGGAGGAATCTTCATGGACTCCTTCTCCTTTCCACCAGTTATTTATTGTTTACTCAAGTTTCATGTTGCTTTTTTGTCCGTATTTTAGGCATAGCCAAGTTGTTCAGGAGAGAGCTGTTTTTGCCCCATGAATATCTGCAAAGCTTGCGTGGCACTTATGTATCTTTCAACTTGGTGGCTGTACAATGAGGTTGCTGGAGAGGTACTATACATACTTCACACCCCTGCTGGATTTCAATTCCACAGAAGCCATCAGTCATTGCCCTCTAGGCTGGGTGTTTTGCAATTCTGTCAGCAGAGGCACCAGACCTTGAATGTGCACATTCAACAAAAGAAGGTGTTCCCATCACTGCAGTCAGATGGAGTGCAGGTCTGCAGCACTCTCTGCCTCCAGCAAACTGGCCTCTGGACCATTCACTCTACTAATTTTATTTTCTCTTTTTTTCTTTCCTTTAAATTGTCTATTTCTTATAGACTCTACCCTTAGCTTTCTATGACTTAACACTTTTCTTGCAATTTTCTTCAAACTCTTCTGATATTCATGGCACCCCAGCCTCAGCAAATACAAGCATCATGAAGAGGTCAGTTCATGATAGTCTTGGAAATGATTTAACTTCACAACATCTCTGTGTTGTAACTGTTAAGATGGAGATTGACCAAACCCAAAGAGGAAGAGGAGTCCCAGACCCTGACTCTCTGCTATCAACTGGGCTCCATCACTTCATCTCTGTTATAACTTAAAATCCTCATGTCTTGAAAGTTGATCTGGCTGTTAACAAGTACCTGGTATTGGTCTCTTTCTAAGTACTCAATAACAGAAGCCTAAAGAGTAGTGCTCTCATAGTTCCTCAACCTGTGATTCTCAACCTGTGGGTCATGACCCCTCAGGGGGTTGACTATCCCTTTCACAGGGGTCAGACATCAGATATCCTGCATATCAGATATTTATATTACAATTCATAACAGTAGCAAAATTACAGTTATGAAGTAGCAAAAAAAGTAATTTTATGGTTGGGGCTCACCACAACACGAGGAACTGTTGTGTTAAAGGGTGGCAGCATTAGGAAGATTGAGAAACACTGTTCTAGAAAATTCTGCAAGATATGGGTGGTTTAGAGAAAGGTCAAATGGCATATTCTCTTTCTTATGGGTTAGTTATGTGAGGGGCCATTTAGGAGAGCAATGTGATGAATTTAGTGTAACCCAAACTTATTCTGTTATACAACATTTATTATCACAGGTTTCATGGAACACCATCCTGTAAGCTCCCTGGGCAAGGCCACATTTTTGTTCGTATTCCTCCCTCTTTGGAGCCACTGTTGAGCCCCCGTACCTCTGTTAGGGAAAGTATGGGGGGGGGACATTAAACTGACTTTTGTTTAGGAAGCAAGCTTTCTCAAAGCCTTTCTAAATTCACATTTCATTTCTCACTTCCTGACAACATTGAAGGTTCATCTACCGGCTGTACAAACTGCTTTCCCAGCCAGCCCCTCTCCTGTATTTCTGAACGTTGTCTAGACTCCAGCCCTGCCCAGTTCCATGTGCTTCTGTTTCCTTGCCTGTGCAGTCCTGGGTGGTGGCCTGACCCTTGTGCTTCGAACGCCCTCTCTTCTCATTTGTTTCCTTTATGAAGCCTTTCCTAGATGACACCTCCCTTTCTCCCTGCCTAATTAACCAATGAATTCATTCGACACATCCAAATTATGTGAAGAATCAGGCTGGGCTTTCAGGATACAGTAATGATGAAGACAGATTTAGAGCCTCTGTTCCTATGGAGCTGTGACTCATCGAACCCCAACTCTCTTGCGTTACACCGCCCTTCTAGCCGAGTGCCTTCATCATTGCGTTCTTAAGATAATTTGAATTATGAAATAACTTTAAATTACAGGGAAATTAACTAATATGAAATGATCCACATGTATCTTTTACAGATATTTTCTTTCAATTTATTTTTATAGTAATATTATACAATCTAGTCATGTCAATCAGATCTTTAATCTGAAAATTAAAAAACAAACTCTTCAGACTTCTTTTGGTATTCCAGGAATCTAGGCAGTTGCAAATATTACAGAGAAGCTCACTGTCTGTGACATTTCTTCCTGATTAGACCCAGAGTTTTTGACCAAATGTTCTGTGTTCTCATTTCATTATATTTGATGGCAGTTGCTAAGGTGTTAACTTTTACACTTAGTTTAGATGATGTCTGCCAGGTTTCTTCAGACTAAACTTACTTTTCTTCTCTTTATAGTAATGGATATTTTATAGAGAGTCACTTGGAGACTATTGCAATGTAGTAGCCTTACTTTTATTTAGCAGTTTCAATATCCATTGATGTTTCCTATCTGAGTTGATTATAAGTATAGCAGCTTTCAAATAGTTATTTTCTTATTCCATTATTTGCTACAGTAGGCAATGATACATATGTATGTGTATGTACTGCTACTGATATGTCCTCTGAGACTTAAAAGTTAATTGATGAGCTAAAAATTCGTCATCACAATTATTGTTTATTTGAGGTTTAAATTGTCTCATATTTGGCCAGTGGCAGCTTCCTTGATCTGATGTTTTAAAAGGCTATAAGTACATCTCCCTGTTTCCCCCTTGAATTAGCTATTTATCCTAGATCTCCTTTGTTTTTATGAAAGTCAAAATCTCCATTGCTATGTGTGTGTTGTGCTGTTGAAATGCTGCTGCCCCTGGGTTCTCTGTGAACAGGGTGGGGGAATCTCTGCAAGTACATCCGTTTTTTCCCATCTGTAGAATATGGGTACATATCTACACAACACCTGTATCACTGCTTATCTCTCTACTTTTCTATATCTACTTTTTTGATATCCATTGAAAACTGTGAGTTTAACTCAGTACCTTCAACTCTACCCCAGCACTGCAGGGCCTTTTTTGCTTTCTTCTTTTCATGTTTATACTTCATCCTCTACTATTTGTCTTTTCATGTTTATGATCCTCTGATTCCCATTATTACAAATACGTTTATAGATTCACTCAATGAATCAGCAAACAGTCAATCTTCTGACCTTACTGAGCTCTGACCTTTCTGAGTGGGCCCTGTCTGTTATCTCTGAGTTCTTTCCTTGCAGGGGTGAGGATGACAGTATATTATCAACTTTTTGTGGATGCATAAATAATCAAAATATCAAATCTTGACAGATTATAAAGTTCTTTTGGCACATTATCTCTATACTTCTATATCTCTGGCATCTACATATTGGGAAATAAGCATCCTCCTTTCTCAATATGATCCAAATGAGCCAGTAAAAGTAATGACTTTGCTTGAGCAAACATATCTCTACTTTCTGACAAAAGGGCTTCATTCATCATTTTACACATTGTCCCCCTACCCCAGGACTTTAAGCTCATTGAGGTCAAGGGCTGGCTTTTTTTTTGTTGTTCTTGAGCCAATGAAACATCTTGCACCAGAGTCTGGAGTAAAACATGTGTCCAGTTGTTAAGCTTGCTGTTTTCTTCCTCATACAACCGGCCAGCTATTTTGCAGTACTGATTGAGCTTACTCTGTTTTGTCATTCACACAAGTAGCTTCACTACTGAGTCTCTTACCTGAAATTTGTTTAGAAGCTGGGAGGAAAAAACAGGTCAGAACATTGGTGTACACAAACGTATACTAAAGTAACATATCCAGGTATTTATTACAAGCTAAGCAATATATGCCAGAATATCATTCAAAAGTTAAGTAATAGCTCACGTGAAGAAAATAGAGAAAAAAAGAGGAAGTTTTTTTTTTTTTTTTTTTGGTTTTTCGAGACAGGGTTTCTCTGTTATAGCTTTGCGCCTTTCCTAGAACTCACTTGGTAGCCCAGGCTGGCCTCGAACTCACGGAGATCCGCCTGCCTCTGCCTCCCGAGTGCTGGGATTAAAGGCGTGCGCCACCACCGCCCGGCGGATCAGAGGAAGTTTTTATAGAAGTGTTTATCTTAGAACTTCTTTGGGATGTTTACTTTTTCAAGCACATAAAACACCACACAGCAAATAGACTTATGGTGGAAATGGAAATAGCCAATTGGTTGGCTAAGAGAGATGCACAAAATTTGCCATCAGAAATTATAAAATGGAATGCTTGCAATGTTTTTAGGCATTGCTATTTTCATTCGATAATCTTTTATTTACTATTTGAGAATTTTATACACATATATAATTGGATCCCTTCATCTTCCTCTTATCTTCATGTCCTTTTAAAGTAACTATTGGGTTCAATTAGTGGCTGCCCATATACCAATGGGTGAGGGGGTCATCCACAGGAGGCATGGCCAACCTACCAGGAATCACTCCTATAAAGAAAACTGACTCCATCTCCATTAGCAGCCACCAGCTCTCCACAGTGCCTCAAGGACACTTGTTCTTTTCAGTTGAGCAGCTGTAAACTTTTGCACTGATCACCACCCACTGCACAAACATACCTTTCTGATGAAGACCGAGAGATAGCAGCACTAATTTATGGCTCTAGAGATATGTATTTAAGTTTGATACTGATTTATATTTAGCAAAATAATACCTTATGGCCTATGTGTTCCCTAGCCATGGGTTCTTGGCCACATCTACAAACACCAAGTATGGACTTCCTCCTGGAAAGCAGTTTTTAAATCCGATTAGAAAGTGGTTGGTTACCACTGTAACATTCATGCTACTATTGCAACCATGGGAATACCCGTCCAAGCCAGTCATTATTGTAGCTCTCAGTGTTCACAGCTGGCTCACAGTGTTCATCACAGAGACTGTGATGGCTCCCCACCCCCCACAGCCTGTCCAGTGTTTTTCAGTATTATTAAAGCTATGCAGCAGGGAAGAAGCTTCCAGGTCAGTACTAGCATGCTGTATCAATGCCCTATGATTGAAGTATATGATGTCTTCAGCAGTAGATTATTACTATCAAGTTTCGGTGGTCAACCAAGGACAATGGCAATAGTCTATACTGTTTCTGGGGTCTCTGGAATACCCCTTACCTCTGAGAGATGCTATCCCACACCTGGTAGTGGGCTTTTTATTGGCAACATATGGTTCTGGGGGAAGCATTACTTCCCAAGCAACGTAACTCCATATAAACTCTTGTGTGTCAATAGAGCCAACCCTGTTGGCAGAGGTGTGAGGGAGCTAGCCCTGAAGTTATAAGCATGGGAGAACTGTCTCCATTACTCATCTGTCTTGAGACAACATGGAGGGGGGATGCCCCTCCCTCCCCATCAACACCTGAAGCAGGAGTTGGGCTTGCCCTGAGGTCATAAAAGCAGGAGAGCTGTCCCTTCTCCCTCACCAGCTAGGCAACACAGAAGAGCTGGCCCTGAAGGTGCAGGTGTGGGAGAACTGACCCTGAGGATGTGAAAACCAAGTAACAGAAATGGCCCCACCCCTTGCTCATTGCTGCAAAGGATGAGCTAGCCATGGCAATGCTGGGGTGCCCATCCTGGTGGTGAAGACAGGGGAGAGCTGGTGATGACCAGCTTCAATGCTGCAACGACCCAGGCCCAGTGCCAGGGTTATTGTTGGTTCACCCCAACATCCACCCTGTCTGTGATCTAAGGAGAGGAGAGCATGGGATGGGTTGGGGTCAGTCCTGTGGACTCAGGACTGTAGGATCTCCAAGACACAAAACAAAAGCACTGATGGTGCAGTAGAGACCAGGGGCCTTGAACCAGACCGATGATTCTTTTTGATGAACACCTGCATGTAAAAAAATGTATGGATGAAAGAGTTTGCTGGATGACTCACTGCATCATACCACAGCTTTCAATGATGAGATTCCCCCCCTTTCCCCCTCCTTTTCTCTTAAATTTTATTTGCTTTAATTTTGGCATGGGGAGGGAGATGGGTGGGATCAGGAGGCATGATGTGAAAGACACAAATAATAATTAAAAAATAAATACAATTTTAAAAAGAAAAAAAAACTCTTGTGTGCATGTGTCTCTGAAGTTTATAAAATAATAGGTTTTCATGTTTTTCAAGTTATCCATAGTGTTAGTTACCCCTTCCCCTACCCTCCCTCTTTTCTACCTAACTTTTCCTACTTAAACCGCTCCCAAAGTATGATTCTTTCCTCCTTATTCACATCACCTCTGTTCTACTATCTCCCTTCCTTAAGGTCTTTCAAAAATTAATTTTTAAGTATACTTGGTTAGGGAATATGCTTTCACACTGCTAGCCTGTGTTTAGAATGGGGGAGTCCTCACTGGGTTTGAACCCATGTCACATCATGCACAAATCACAGTGACCACAAAGACCCACTCTCAGAATTACCTCTCTTCAATGTGATTGTCATGCCCTTATCTGCAGATCTGCAGTCATTCTCACTTTCATCATCTTTCTCAACCTGGCTCATCCTCCTTGAGGTCTTTCTCCATAGTAACTGGCTATTTTTGCCACTCTCGACCTAATAAGCTTTCAGAGACAATTTATTGTACAGTATGGTCCAGATACATTAATAAAATGAATGACTGACACCTGACAGCTCATTAGCCAAGATTAAAATGCAGTTTTCAGTTCATTAAACACCACAAAAAGCTACACTTTAATAATCATATAATCTTACTGAAATGATGTACTCAAAAGGCTTCTGGTAGAGTTACCGATAACTGAGATGCATACAGTTGAGGAAGGATAACCTCATTATGTTTTTAACACACACGATCAATCTGAGATTTACTTGAAGGGGTTCACTTAGGAACATCTTTGGACTTAATAAGACATGAAATAATTTTCTTCTGCTTACTTTTTCTTGAAAATACTTTCCATATGATATATTCTGATCACATTTTCCCCACCATCAATTCTTTACAGACTTTCTCTTCTCCCAAATCCCTCTCCACCCAACTTTGCTCTCACTCTCTCTCAATAACAAGAAAACAAAAACAAAACAGAACAAAACCCCCCAAATCCCAAGAAACAACTCCCCAAATAAATCAGAATAAATAAGTGAAAGGCCAACAAGGGGGAAAAAAGCCCAAACAAAGTAAAATGGGACAAAAAGTCTACAAAAAATAGAACTGAAAAATTTTTCATTTTAATTTTATGTTGGCCATCTACTTCTTGGCATAGGGCTTATCCTGAAGTATGGTTGATATACCCAGTGAGACTGCATTGAAGAAAACTGATTTTTTTTTTTGTCAGCAGGTATCAATTGCCGATATCATCTTTTTGGTTAGGGATGGGAGTATGTATCCACTTCTCCCTCTCAGTGCTGAGACACCATCCGGCTTGAACTGTGTGCACATTCTATGTATGCTGCCCACAGTCTCTGTGAATTCATATGTGCATCAGTCTTATGTCTGGAAGACGCTGTTTCCTTGGAGTCATCCATCACTCTGGCTCATACAGGTCTTTCACCCTCCCTCTTCTGCATTTAGATTCCTGAGCCTATCTGGGAGGGGTTTCATGAAGTCATCTCCTTTAGGACTAAGCATGGCAAAAATCTCTCACTTTCTGCACATGATCCAAGATGTGGGTCTCTGTGTTAGTTTCCCATCTACTGTAGAGGAAGCTTCCATGATGAGGGATGAATGAGGTACAGATCTCAAAACGACTGCTTCTAGCTCCATCCATTTACCTGTGAACTTTGTATTTCTTAAAGCTGAAATAATATACCATTGTTTAAATGTACCATATTTTCATTATCGTTTCATTTCCATTCATCAGTTCATGGCATCTAGGATGTTTCCAATTTCTGGCTATTGTGAATAGGGGTGCAAAAAAATGGATGAGCAACTGTCTCTTTAGTACTATGATGAGTTCTTTGTGTATATCTCTAAGACTGGTATAGCTTCCTCTTGATTCCCAGCCTCCTGAGGAACTGCCACACAGATTTCCATAAAAGCTGTACAAGTTTGCACTCCCACCAGCAATGAATAAGTGTTCCCATTTCTATGTGTCCTCACCAGCATGTGCTATCATTTGTTTTTATTGACCTTGGTGATTCAGTCTGGTGTAAGATGAATTCTCAAAGTGGTTTTGATTTGTACTTCCCTAAGGGCTAAGGATGTTGAACATTTTAAAAAGGATTTTTCAGCCACGTATATTTTTAAGAACTCTCTGCTTAGTTCTGTTCCTCATTTTTTTAAACTGAGTTATTTGTTTTCTTTGAGGTTCAGTTTTTTTAGTTTTTATGTATTTTAGATATCAACTCTCTAATTAGATACATAATTTGTAAAGACCCCTTTCTGTTCTATTCAGAAGCTCCTTTTCTGTTCTAGTGAGTTTCAAGGCTATTCCTCACTTTCTATTCTGTCAGGTTCAATGTTTCTGTTTTATGTTGAGGTCTTTGATCTATTTGGAGTTGAATTTTGCATTCTTCTACATACATCAGCCATCTAGTTTTACCAGTACCATTTGTTGAAGATGCTAGTTTTCTCTAGTATGTATTTTTGAATTCTTTATAAAACAAAACAAAAACACCATGGACTTATATTTGGGTCTTCAATTCAATTCCATTGATCAATGTGTCTATTTTTTATGCCAACATCATATGGTTTTTATTACTACAGGCCTGTAGTACAGCTTGAAAAGATGGGATGATGATACCTCCAGCAGTTTTTTAAAATTATTTATTTTTTATTTTTCATGATTGCTTTACCTACCCTGTAATTTTTGTATTTCAAAAATGAAGTTGAGAATTTTTTTTAAAATTTTTTTTATGTTTCTGTGAATAACTATTTCAAATTTTGATGGTGATTGCATTAAATCTGTATAGTGTTTTTGGTAGGATGGCCACTTTTACAATATCAATCCTGCCAATCCACAAGCATGGAGGATCTTTCCATCTTCTGGTTTCTTTTTCAATTTCTTCCTATGATGTCTTAAAAGTTGTTATTACAAGAGTCTTTTGCTTGCTTGGTTAACATTATCTTAACATATTTCTTGAGATATTGTGAGTGGTACTGTTTCCCTTATTTCATTTTTAGTCTTTCATCTGTACTTAGGCTACTGATTTTTGTGTGTTCATTTTGTATCCTGCTACTTTGCTGAATGAGTTTATCAGCTGTAGGAGTTCTCTGGTGGAATTTTTAGGGTCACTCCTGTATACAATGATATCATGAAAATAAAGATACTTTGACTTCTTCCTTTCCTATTGGTATCCCCCTGATCTCTTTCAGTTATCTTATTCTAGCTAAGACTTTAAGTGTTATATTGAATAGGTTCATAGAGAGTGAACATCCTTGTCTTATTCCTGTCTTTAGTGGAAATTCTTTGTTTCTACCATAATTAGGTTGATGTTGGCTGTGGACTTGCTGTAAATTACCTTTACTTTGAGGTTTGTCCAATTATAGTCCTAATCTATCCAGGACTTTCACCAGGAAGAGGTGTTGAATTTTGTCATAGGCCTTTTCTGCATATAATATGATGATCATGTGGTTTTTGTTTTTCAGTGTGTTTATGTGGTGGATTAGGCTTATTAATTTAAGTATGTTTGAACCATCCCTGCATTCTCTGTGATGAAAGACAATTTGGTCATAGTGGATTATCTTTTTAATGTGTTCTGGGTTTGGTTTGTAAGTGTTTCATTGAGAAATTTTTGCTTTTATGTTCATAACGGGAAATTAGTCTGTAATTCTTTTTCATTGTTGGGTTTTTTTGTGTGCTTTGGTATCAGGGAAATAGTGGCATCATTAAAAGAAATTTGGGAATGTTCCTTCAGTTTCTATCTTTGTGGAATAATTTGAGGAGTATTGGCATTAATCTTCTTTGAAGGTCTAGTAGAATTCTGTGCTGAATGCTTCTGGCTCTGGGCTATTTTTGGTTGGGATACTTTTAATTACTGCTTATATTTAACTAGGGATTATGGGTCTGTTTAAATTGCTCATTTAATTCTTGATTTACTTTGGTAGGTCATATATATCAAAAAATTAACCCATATCTTTTAGAATTTCCAGTTTGGTAGAATACAGATTTTTAAAAAGCATGTCCTTATGATTCTCTCAATTTCCTTGGTGTTGATTGTAGTATCCTCCTTTATCTCTAATATTATTGATATAGATATTCTCTTTCCAATTTTTAATTAAGTTGGCTAAGTATTTGCCAATCTTGTAGATTTTCTCAGAGGACCAACTCTTCCTTTCCTGGATTCTTTGTATTTTGTTGTTGTTGTTGTTGCTATTTCATTGATTTCAGCCATGAGTTTGATTATTTCTTGCCACCTACTCTTTTTGGACATTATTTCTTTTTGTTGTTATAGAACATTTCAGGTTATGCCACTAAGTTACTAGTATGAGATCTCTCTGTAGCACAAATCTTAAATGGTCTTATTAATAAAAAAAAACTCAAGAGCCAGGTATTGGGGTGAATTCTGAAAGATCAGAGAAGCAGAACAAGCCACAGCTAACCTTATTCCAACAAGTCCTCATTCGGATCCTGTTTCCAGCAATCTTTAGAATGAAAGTTTCTGAGTCCTCACCCTAATGGATTTTAGCTGAACTGCTGCTAAAAGTCTCAAAGCTTAAATGACTCTAGTTTCTGGTCCTCATGCCTTATATACCTTTCTTCTTTCTGCCATCACTTCCTGGGATTAAAAGTGTGTGTCACCATGCCTGGCTGTTTCCATTGTAGTCTTGAACTCACAGAGATCTGGGTAGATCTCTGCCTTTAAAATGCTAGGATTACAGGCATGTGCTACCACTGCCTAACCTTTATGTTTAATATAGTGGCTGTTCTGTTCTTTGACTCCCAGATAAGTTTATTGGGGTGCACAATATATCAACCACATTTCCCTTTTTTGTTTAAAATAAAAAATTATAACTAATATAAGAAACACACTATCATTAGCTCTGTGAAAGCAGGGAACCACGAGGACAGTGACAGAAAACTCAAGGGCTACATCGGTGAAACACAGCTTTGGATCTGTGAACATCTGAGCACTTTTGAAGACATGGAGGCTCAACTTTTGGAAAAAGAGTTTGGACATTCTGGAAATTGATTGATAAAAGAACTTGTTTGTCCAGGTATAAGGAATACTTTCCTTTATATTTTCACTTCCTAAACATTAAAAAACAGCATCCATTTATTAGAATTATAAAACTGATTTATTAGAATTATAAAATATATTTTATAAAGTAGTGTCAAGCATGCAGCAGGCTCATGTCCACAAATTACGACTCAAGATGATTGCCTAGTGCCTTGTGAAGGACCCGTTCAATGAAGTTCTCCTGTCAGAAGCACATTTCAAATGGGAGTTTGGCTAATGGGAAGAACTGCCAGAGTCCTGTCTTAGATTAGTTCTCTGAGGGTGGAGCTGGTTGTGGCTAGTCTATGATAACGTGTCAATGCTGCCGTCTACAGTTAACAAATGTTTCTATTGGTGTTCAGTTTGAAAATGGGACTGTAAATAACAATTGCAAGCTGTCAACATCTAGGGATTCCTGCTCCTGATACTCTGAGTTGACTGCTTTACTTTAAAGGCCAAAGGACTTGTGACAGTATTTATGTTGCATTTGGATTAACTAATTGGGACTTTGGCCTTTTTCTCTAGTTGCCTGTTCCTAACTTAAAATTAATTTGTTACAGGCACATTGAGTTAATTAGCATGATTAGCTCCCTGGCCTCCATGCTTGCATTTGTAAGAGCTTTAAAGTCAAGGTACTGCTTACACAGATGATTGCTTTAGTGGTAGTTAATTCTTGAATTGTTATCTTGGGATGGCTATTATCATATTATTAACATGTGTGGCTATTTAGGAAGAAACAAATCACTTTCGCATGCCATTTTAAAACATGTCAGATAATACATACATATGTGTGCATATGCATACATATAGTTTGCTTGCATCCTGTCAACATTTTTAGGTTGTATACTTTTAAAATGTGAGATTCCCAACCATAAAGAATTGCATGTTTTGACTGGTAGCAATAGTAAACTTTTCATTCATGAAGTGGTTATCATAACAAATAATCAATGATACATTTGACTTGGACCTGTAGAAACTTAAAGCTTAACAGAAGAGTTCACCACTAGGGGCCACCCTGATCTTGAAGCTTAAACCAACTCATGAGTTCAACAACAGTAGAATGCCATGAGTAAAAATTTTACTTATGGGTAAGATGGAGGTCATTTGTGGGAATTTGATAATAATAATTATAATCGTATTCTACTATTAATATAGTAAAGATTGAAACATTAAGTTGTAGGAATTTCTGTTCAAAGATGACTTTTTTTACAGATGCCATGCAAATCCATTGTATCACTGGACATGAGTAAGTCACTTACCAAATCAGTAAAATTCTGCTAACTTTCCTAAAAGAGTTAGGTGTGGTTTGATGATCTCAGCAGAGGGAGCCATCAATTTAATGTCTCCATCAGCTTTCACCACCACGCAGAGAAAGCTATTTAATGGTTCTATTCTGGCTTGATTACCCATAAAAAGATAATAAGCTTATCGCTCTCTCAGGAGTGTTAGGAAGGAGACTTGTTTAAAGTGTGGGAAGCGTCCCAATGATAGAAGCTGCTAATTGTTATTATGTAAAAGTGATGCAACGATAGTAAAAACAATCAATGAATTCACGAAGGAGGGAATCGCCTGGTGATTAAAAATTGTCTCCTTATACCGTATTTACACATAAGGCGAAGACAGTTCTCTTAAATTGTGACATTTGGTTTCAAAGTTGTCTCTGGTTCACAAAACAGACCCTGCCCTCTGACCGAGGACATGCAGTGGAGGCTATGTGGGGCTTTGGGGAGCAGCATCTGTGAGACCCTTGAAAGTGCCAGTACCACAGAGGCTCAATAATGTACACGTCTGTTGTTTTTCTAAGAAAACCCACAACAGAACAAGGGAAGGTAATGGCTCTTTTAGAATTTTTGAGGGTGGCAACAGTTAGTATGACATCAAAGTGCCTCATGAAGTAGATGAAGTGGGCCAGTGAAAATGAACTCAGTTAACTTCAGTGCAGAAACGGTGACTGAAAACCCTGAGGTCTGAAGAGGCGCTTTGGTGGCCCCGAGACTGTAGCACACACAGCTCTACAGATGTGAGAGGGCCAAGGGGTTTTATTTATTTTTAGAACCACACCTCTATCCAGGTGTGAGCCTCCCCCCCCCCCCCCCCCCGTTTTCATCTTCAGAGTTGTGGTCATTTTTTCTCTACCTTTCTTAAAATGGAAGACTTATGTACGGCTTTTGAACCAAATTTGAACTGTGGTTCAGAACACTTATGGGACCCAACTGCTGCATCTGACTACTTCCCACAAGGTGGACATCTTCCTTGGAGGGTGGCTTATGAGGTGACTCAGTATGACCTCTCCTGAACTTTACTCAGGTTATGTGCTCCACCACAGGGCAGAACTGTTGGCTCTGAGACTCTTGGAACATTATTTCTATCTCCTATATACTTATTCATCCTATCCTGTACATAATAACAATTTCATTGTGAATATTATTATTATTATTATTATTATTATTATTAGTTATTTTGCGACACTTTTTTTCTGCAAGGAAATGTCACAAAACATGACAGAATCTGCTAACAAGAGTTTTATTAAGATGAAAGGGACAGAGAGTGCCCAGGCCTGTGGAAGACATGTGTGTAGAGAAGAAGAGAAGAGGAGAGAGAGAGAGAAAGCTGGGAATATGGCACCGGTTTATAATGGCTGGGTGGCATAGGTGCATACACAGGTCCATGTAACTACTCCACGCATGAGCGTAGATCACATGGTTGAGTTGTGCACTTACATAACCATGCAAAGTCACAGATCCTGGTCATCTGAGATGCCTTGACCCGGAAATGGCTATCTTGACCTGGAACTGGTTAGGCAGAAGTGTCCAGGTCCGATGGGCATATGCAAACACGCCCAACCGTGGGGCATGTTGTGAACCCATCAATTATTATTATTATTATTATTATTATTATTATTATTATTGAGTCAAGGCCATGGCTGGCCTAGAATTCTCTAAGAAAACCAGGGTGACCTAGAACTCACAGTAATCCATCTGCCTCTGACCCCCAAGTGCTGTGATTAAAGTTGTGGACCACCATGCTGACCATAAATCTTAATTTTCTAATGAGTCAAAGATTTAAAAGGTTAGCAACAACACCATGTGAAGAATGGTGAATAGAGTGTATTTACTTAGACTGTTAAATAATGATTAATCCCCAGGAAAAGAAAATAATATCCAAACGTAAAGTGAGTTGTAATGTTCTAACCACTTTGCACATGCCCATTGATTTAATCGCCACAACAGGAGGAGTTGCTATGGAAGAACAGAATTTAAATATAAATCTATCATTTTTAAAAAGCGAAGCAGATATGTTTGGTAGGTGTATGGGAATAGCACCTGTAGTTCAGGCTGTTGTGTTTCCGTATTTAGAGTCTTGATTTAGGGCCCCCTGGGTTTGCGGCTGTCAGATTACAGCTGCCAACTGTCTCATCTCATACACCAGCTTCAGAAAACAACATAATTCGCAGATAGTTTTTATTAAAAGTTCGGGCCTTCAGGAAGCAAACTTCCACACCTGCAATGTCATTGGTGTAATGAGGAAGGAGATGATGACTTGATGATACAAAAATGAGTCAAATCCAAAAGCAAGGATAGTTAACTTTGAAAGAGAAACACTCTAACTTGTAGCAGGTAGCCTTGGAAATATTGAATGGGAATCATGGGGCAACCAGTTTAAAAGGTATGCTATATTCTACAGCTGCCTAGAAGATTTGTGTTCACGGGTAGAGAGAGAGTGGACATATGAAGAAGACAAGAGGACCTAGGGAGTGAGGGCAAAAACTCAGTTATAAGGCTCATAATGACGGAGAAAAAGAACACAACCCTTTTCACCACAGTGGGCTCATTGTAGGTAGAAGAGACAAAGAGGAGGGAATACAATACAATATTTAGATCTCATAGTTGGCCACAGGTATTGAAGTGGTATGGTACTGGTCACTATATTCATTCAGACAGAATCTCCCCACCCCCTTGAGTAAGTTGTCTAATTTATTTTACCCTTTTAAAAGTATCTAAGGAAATTTGAATGAACTAAGACAAATCTCAAGATTTATTTATCAATTCCATCGTTCAAGCTACATTTCCTTACACACAGCTTGGTCCAAAGGATACAGTAATCAATTTTATGAAATATGCATGTGGGCCTCATGGAGTTGCCACATAATGAGATTTAGAAACCGTGAAAGCAGGGGGCTCAGTTTGGAGTAGCGGCTGAATTCTGAGGACGTTTATTGTGAGCTTCATAAGCTATCTGAGTGGGGATGTTGAGCACATGATTGCATATTTAAATCTAGAGTTTAGAAGAAACTTACACAAAAGATCAAAGTTTGAGAGTTTTGGTAATCATTAGTGCTATTCACCAAATAGTTCCATTTCCCCTTGTAATTTGTGCTGGAATTGCACTTTACCATTCAAGGTAGCTATTTTAATTGCCAACTAAGTAAAATCAAATGAAAAGGCTATGTATAACCTTTGGAGGGAGAGTTCCATAATGAATTTACAATTTACTATATTCTTTACCTCTGTGTCAATGCTGAAGATGGCAACCTTTTTTTATCTGCTTATGCCCCAGAGAGAGGGCTATTAACTCTAAGAAAAGCACAATTGGCAGGTAATGTGAGTGAGAGTCTTTCATGGAACTACTTAGATACAGTGTTACTTTCTAGGAAGTAGTCTATTCTGATTTGAACAGGAATCACGACAGACAGTTGGATGTAGGTAGACTTATAGACACATAATGAGAGAGAGAAGATCCAGGACAAGTAAGGCTGGGAGCACTCATCTGAAAAGGTTGGTCAGTAAAGGAATTATTCCACATGGCATTCGGGGATATATGGCACTCTAGAAGTCAAATAAAGAATGGGTTTTCGGGAGGAGACAGTGTCAAAGATGCCTTAATAAGCTGAGGAAGTGTATATGTAGATTGTGGAGAACTTTAGAGACTGTGTCTAGATGAATCTCTAATTTAGATAGAGAAGTAGGCAGAAGTGTTATTTGGAGGGAGAGAAAGTGAAAAAAGAAAGAGATAAAATGGGTAGAATAACTATACTCAAGTATACTTTTCTTTGAGATACTGATATAGGGTCACAATTAAAACAGGGAAGTAGGGCCTTTTGTTAGATAATGGAAATCCTGCACATCAACCATGAGTAGAAATATTAATAATGTAGAAAGGTTGAGGAAGTTATATTCTTGAGCAGGAGAGATAGAACTGGATCTTGAGGTCAAATGGATAGGTCAGCCTTGCTAGGGAATTAGTATTTATGAATTTGAAGTTGGATAAATCAACACAATTGCATGTTTTTCTTCAAACATAACTGGCTACACAGATGCAGGTTGTAGAGTGGATGAAGCATTGGGTTCAATCAGTGATGCCTTGATCATTAATTTTAAGTGTATTTGTTTTTGTTTTTAATGTTTTCCATAACCAAGTAAGAGGAACTAATGTTTTTTTAAAGTTAGGGATGGGGCAGGCATATGTATGGGAGGTGGACATGCCCCAGCACATTTGTGGTGGTCAGAGGACAACTTTGTGGAGCTGATACTCTCCTTTCATCAATCCTTTCTCCTTTCGTGGGTTTTGCTGGTCCAACTCAGAGTGCTATGCTTTTGAATTGTTGTGTCCGTGCACAGCTCCCAGGAATGGGATTGACTGGGGCTTCAAATGAATGAAGCAAAGACACAGATGGACACATGGACACACAGAAAAAGCTGGCATCAGGTAGTTTGGACTCTGAAGGAGAAGCCTTAGCAACTCAAGACCTCAGAGTGCTTGTTATATAGTGTTGAACAGAGAGGCAGGGTCATTGCATATCACTGGCAAGGAAGCATGGTTATTACCTACAGATAAACAAGGAAGCAGGGCTTATGGTGTATAGCTGGATCAAAGGGACAGGTTTAGTTAAACTCGGTAGAGCAATCTCTGTAAGACAGCCGTCTGCAGGCCATAAATATTCAGGAGTTTAAAGCCTTGCTGAACATTTTTTTGCACATACTGTCAACATCCACACTTGGACCAGAGGAAGGCTTTTCCATGCCTTTGAGTCTCACCATAGGGAAAGGCTTTGCGATTCATCCATGGGCTTGGAGCTCTGGGATCTTTGACGTGGCTGGCTTATGTCAGCAATACACATTATCTCAGGATTTCACTCAGTCAGAGAGAGTTTTCTCAGCTCCCTACAGTACAGCAAGAGTTCTTATCTGCTGAACCATCTGGCCTATCCTCAAGAACAAATTTTAATACCCATAAGCCTCCAAACAACTATGCAATATTTGAGGGAATTCTTGGTAATTTAGGACTAAAATAAGCAACCCCCCAAAACAGACATGGCATTTTATTCCCGAAGATTATGAGTTTCTTTCTGCAGAGATTCATCAGGAGAGTAGATTTTTCATATTAGTAAGGTCTCTTAGGCAGAAAAAAAAAAGAAAGTAGATTTTCCAGTTGAAATACTTATTGATCTTGATTATTTTAAAAGTAACCAACAGCTCTTATTTTGCCTTATTCTTCTCTGTTCCCTCCATTGTATTTAATAATGTTTTGTTAGTAGCTTTTTATGAGGGCATGAATAAATGCAATAACACAGCAGGAAGTCTCTGAGACCAACTCAAACTGGTTATTAGTTCACACACTAAGGCATCTGGGTGGGGAATCTCTACCAGATGAGGAAAAGGCAATAAAGTGAGAAAATGAAAAACACATCATGTAATAAGATGTCCAAATGGCTAGAATATCCAGGTATTCACAAGTGCATTCACACATGTATGCAGCTACATATTTATGACTTTGCTGTAGTGGTTACAATAGACCTTGCCAAGGAGTTTCGGGATTTGAGTTTGTTGGAAAGATAGTATATTGCAATGTTTGTTCAATGTACTCGGGTTTCACTTGGGTACTCAGGCTGGCTATTCTGATGAAGGAAGAGATGTAATTAAAATTAGGAAACATTCCTGTAATTAAAACAGGAAAGCCAGTCGTACCATAATTGTCTGTCAGGATTGACTATTTCTATGAGGTAAAACCAGACAGAGAGCAGTATGAATGTAAGTAAGGCCATATGTTTCAAATGTGTCTGTGAAAATGGCTGGTTTTATAATGGCAAAGAATATGCTTATGGTAGAATGTTGAGTGAAATAACCCAGAACGAGATTTTATGTAAAGTGTGCTATCAGCCATTATTTTTGAAAGGCACAGGAAAACAGGATATAGGGAATTGTACAATAATCATTGGGGCTTACAGTGCTGAGCCTCAAATTACTGAGGCACATCTTGGTGACACACTAGGGCTATTGTCATAGTTAGCTTCAGTTGTCAACTTCACACACCTGGGAAGAGAAAATCTCAATTGAGAAATTGCCCCCTTGGGTTGGCTTTGTAGCCATGTCTTGTAAAGCATTTTCATAATTTCTAATTGGCATAGAGGGTCCCAGGCCATGGTGGGCAATGCCATCCCTTCGCAAGTGGGCCTGGGCAGTATAAGAAAGGCAGCTGAGCAAGCAAGGGGAACAAGCCAATAAGAGACATTCTTCCATGGACTCTGCTTCAGCTCCTGCCTTCAGGCTCTTGCCTTCAGTGCCTGCTCTAGTCTCATTGGATGATGAGCTGTGTAACCTGTAAGGCGAAATAAACCCCTTTCCTCCACAAAGTTGGTTTTAGCCATTGTTTTATCACAGCAACAAAATGCAAACTTGAACATTTTTGAAAATGTTCATTGAAAACAAGAATTATTTGTGGGCTTATTTCCCTTTTGATCGCCAGTTTTGTATTACATTTCATACATATATAGCCAAAGATAGTTTTAATTTTTAATTAAACTTTTTATTTTACTTTTCTCATTTTTAATTTCATTTTTAATATGTGTCTATGTATGTCTGTGAAAGTGCATGTGCACATGAATTTAGGTGCTCACAGATGCCAGAAGAAGAAGTTAGATCCTCTGGAGTTGAAGTTACATGCTTCCTGGTGAGAATCCTAGGAACAGAGCTTAGGTGCTCTGGAAAGGCAGTACAGGATTTCAACGAGTGGGCCATCTCTTCAAACCTGGCTTGTCTCTTATAGCACATTAATTCTGGAAGAATATGCTTATAGACATAAGTACTTGTGAATTATGTGTCAAGAAAATCAAAGATATATTTTTACATATGACATAGATTTATGTAACAACTACTATGTATTACACATTCTGTTAGTCTCTGGACTTATCAAATGCAGAGCTGAACCAGTGTAGTGGGTATGTATATTACTTTTCTACCTCTGCACGAGGAATTACAACATGCTGAGCAGCTTAAAGCAGCCCACATTGATGACTCAGTTCCAGTGGTAAGAATGCAGAGCATTGCTTGGTGAGGTCTTTGCTTAGGAGCCCAAGACTTCAGATAAGGTGCCATCGGATTGTACTCCTATCTAAAGACTCAGCTAAGGAAGCACCTGTCTTCAGGCACCCTTGTTTATTGGGTAAAGTTCATGTCTTACTGCTGTACATTGATGGCCATGAAGCTTTATGCTGATAGGTGGCTAAAGTCCTGCCCAGTCACCCTCAGCACCTTGTATAAGTCTCCCATGACTTATTGAGTCCTCAGAGTCAGCTTAGGAAAGAGAACTTCAAGAGTGAGTCTGACAGTGAGACAGAAGTGCAGAAGTAGCATCACCAGAGTGGTACCCTGCCACTTTTGCATGGTTTACCAGTTAAAATGATGCCACAGTTCCTACATACAGCTAGCTATACCACTGGTGATTGTAGCTTGTCCTGTTGGTGACTGCTGCAGGCCATAAGTATATGAAATAGCAATTCAGCTGTATATGATAAAGCTATAGGTAGAAGGGTCAAGGAATTCTTCTAGAGGAAAATCAAATGTCAGGGAATATTTGATGATATTTGGCTTTTTAATATATCAGCTCTCTTGCTATGAATTTCTTGTGTGTTCATATACTACTAGGCCTTAACAGCAAACAGCATAAGCTTCTCAGACCTACTGCTGATCTGGACTAGGTAACACCCCTACAGAGCCTAGGAGACAGGCAAATTGTAGATGCATAGCTTTGTTTCTTGTACAAATGAGGCTCAGACCTTCCTTCCCCAGATAGGCCAAAAGAATTTTTTGCAGGCTGGGGCAGATTTCCATTCCTGAGAATGAATGGAGAAACCAAGGATGAAGATGAGATTGAAAGCATAAGAGCTTAATTAGAGCTATGAGAGGTCAGAAAAGAGGAGACAGAGAGGAGCTAAACATGAGGACAGAACAGATGCTGTGCAGAGAAAACTGACTCAGAAGAATAAAGTGCATGGGCTAAGAGTTTCGTGTACATAGATTCATTTAATACTGTCAAAGATTAGATTATCAGCTGGTTGTAGATTCTGCCTGGACCCTGGGAGGAGGTTATCGAGGGGCTGGACCCACCATAGTCTGCGATAGGCAACATTGTTTGAAGGGGTTTTTACAAAATGTACCTCAGAATTGACTGCAGCTCTTCTTCACACAAAGAGTCACAACATGACGGAAGAACTCTCATTAGAAGAGTATAAATGTCAGGATGACTAAGCAGTTCCCCAGAAGCATCCTTCATGGGGAGAATGGAGATGCCTGCTGGAAAATGGTATCTACCTGGAGCAATTGAGGTGAGATATTGCCAGGTCACAGATGTGTGATATTAGGAAACACAGAAATTGCTGGAGGAAAAGGTGAACCAAGAGGGTCTAAATCAGGGACAGGAGTGTTCAGTGCATAAAACTACTGAGAGGCAGAGCAGGAAGGAAAGAAAGTGAGAGACTGCTCCACAGGTCTACAAAAACCATTGCCTGGGCTTTAACTAAGATCCCTTTTTCATGACCATTGTATTATTTCATTTTACACTGAAATTCTGTTTAATTCTCATGACTTGGGGCACAACTGTTTAGCAGTGCTTCTCAAAGTTAATGTGCATACCAATCACTGGGGGAGCTTGTTAAATCATCGATTCTGTCACTGCGTGGGGAACCATGGACTTAGGGTCTGCATTTCAAATAGGCTGAGGTGACAGTCCTGCTGCTGTCTTGCAAGCTGCACAGGTAGGAAGAGAGCAAGTGAAGAGCACGAGCAGCTTGTACCACTGCGCGAACTGAATAGAGCCAGGTGCAAGCGGTGTGATCTGAAGGTAGCTCGGCGGAGCTTTTAGCAAGCATTTTCTTTCTCTATGGCCCAAAGGCTTCTAAGACCCTCCCACTGTATGTTGAACGATGGGTTTGAATAATGTTGTTACATAAAACCTCTCTCAGAACAGTGCAGACTGCTTTGTATAACATTAGCCATCTGGTCATCATCCTCCAAGGGTACTAATTTCCTTATAGGAAAATAGTAATGATATGTTAGTAAAGTGAAAATTCAAATATCTACTCCTCACAGAACATTATTTTCTCACTTCACAAATACATCCTCATTTCAAATAGTACTCCCTAAATCAAAATAATAACATCATTAGGGTACAATGAGTGTATCGGAGTTTTTGTCTCTACCTTCTAAAGAGAAAAACATTAAGTTTCAAAGGCTTGCATCATCTACTAAGAAATTTTGTGATGAGAGCAGTATTTACTACTGACTGGTTTGGTTTGTTTAGGTTTTGTTCATGCTGCCTATTATTCTAAAGAAGAAACAAATGAGGTAATCTTATAGATTCTATTATATATTTATGTAGCTTTTGAAAAGGTGTGATTGTTTTCTGCAATATGTTTTCTGCAGGAGCACTTTGAAAGGAAATGTGAAAAAGCATACTTCTGACATTTGAAGGGAAATTGAGATTTGATATAGTAATGTAATACAGAAGATAAGAAACTAACTTTAGACATGGAGACTCTAACAAACCCAAGTTCCTATGATGCTTAAAAAATGTATTTAGGGGAATGGAGAGAGGCTCAGCTGTTAAGAGTACTGCCTACTTCTAGAGAGGACCTGGATTTGACTTTTAGCACACACATGGCAGCTCTCAACAATCATTCACTCCATTCTAGGGGATTTGACCATATTCTTGCTTCCATAAACAATACATGCATATGGTGCATGGACATATATGCAGACAAAATATCCATACACATAAAACAACAAAAATTTAAAAAAAAAATCTAGACCAATGATTTTCAACCTTCCTATTTCTGCAATCCCTTAATATGCAGATGGTCTTAGTAGACCTCTATGAAAGGGTTGGTCAACCCACAGGGGTTGTGACCCCCAGGTTGAGAACCACTGATATAGATACTTCTCTGAGGCTTATTATTTATTGACTTAACAAACATCTATTGGGCAAGCACTGTAAGAATTGATATGGTCCTGGGTTTGCAGTGGAAACAGGAAAGAATTCTTGACAAGCTATGCCTGGAGGGGAAGTGGTAAATGAGCAAATCATTGCACACATGCATACAGAATTACCCTATGAAGGAAACATTGTGTGTGCAGATCCCCACAGCAAGTCACAGCTGGTCACATTTGGGGAGTTAAAGAAGTCAAGTGGGCAGGGAACCAGCCCCATGAAGATGCTATTAATAGATGCTCAGTTATTACAGCACACACAGTGTAGCATGCACAGCACTATCACTCTTCAATCCTTACTACCATTTTGTGAGATAAATACCATAAGCATACTCATTTTATTGGTCAGAGACCTAGAGGGTCATAGATTTCCCGTGTTTCATGGGCAATGGCTTTCATCTGAGAAGTCTGGCTTCATGGTTCTCATTAATAGCCGGCATGGCCCCTCTGCGGGTGACGGCAGCAGACACAGCAGATCACAAAGATCAGCATTTTTTTTCCCTCCCTTTAAAAAATATTATACCACACAGACTCAAAGTCTTATTCCTTTGTGAAAGAACAGTAGGATAACTGACCTAATGAGAGGCCAGTGAAATAGGATAATAAAATAAAGTAATCTTTATATTATAAGACACTTACAGTTCTGGTAAGTAGATTCAAAATTGCAAAGACATGTTGCCATTTCATGAGATCTCCCCAGGAGGGCCTCCATATGGGAGAAATGACTGTACATTCTTTCCACAGCTCAGCTGGGGTGAGTCAGTTTTTCCTCATCTCATACGACATGAACGTGTCCTTTCCACAATTCCCTGAGGACATGGAAGTGGTACAGCCCAAAGAGGACATCTATTTTCTTTGTATTTTCTAAATGAAAGTGATGCAGCCAATGTTTAGATATCATGGCATCCTTCTAAGAAGTGCCATTGTGAGTGATTTTTTTTCTTTTGTCATTCAGAATAGTTTAATTTAATTATAGATTTAAGGTTTAAGTAATGAATAATTACAAACTTAAAATATTTATTAATTTATTGGTTTTGTTTAATACGTTTGAAAATAGAGTGATCACTATAGGAGGAAGCCACCAGGCTCCCTTCAGTCTTCCATTCTGACTGCTGTGTAAATTGATAGCATCCCTCCTGCTAGAAGTTGCACCAGCAAAAGACCATCTTCGAACCAGAGAACAAACCTGACCAGACACCAACCCTGATAGCTCCTTCACCTTTGACTTCCCAGTCTCTAGAATACTGAGAGAAAATTTCTTTTCTTTATAAAGCACCTAGCCTATGGTGTTTTGTGATAGCAGTATAAAGTTAAGTATCATGCAGCCTGTTGTGTAGTAGTGGAGATGTCCTGAAAGGGATAATTACAGAGAATGTGCTCAAAACATTAGGTACCTGGGAGCTGGATGTTAAGACTGACAGGGATGCTAAAAAGAGATGGTGATTTAAAGGATATGAGAAAAGGTGGTCTTCATGGGCTTCTAGCAATGTGCTCACAGCAAAAGAGCTCATATGATGAGAAGGTTCATATTGGACAGTGGCCAATAACTTTAGACACCCAGATAGATGCATCTGATTACAGTGGAGTAGCCTATTTTGGTAAAACTTCTACTTTGTTTCTTTGAAGTCACTGTTATGTGTTACTTGTATTTGGGGATTACTACTCTGTGCTTCCCCTGTCCATTGCTTCCCTGGTAGGAGATTCCTCCATCAGCAGCAACAAGTCAATAATTTAGCTGGTCATTTCTGTTGAATGCAAAGAATAACAATAAAAGTGGCATGGCAAAATATTCTGTGACTGACGGTATAATTGTAGACTCCTAAATTTGGGGATAACTTTATCTACAAAACCTAGACACACTTTAAGGTTTAAAGGTGGCATTGATCCCAGGCCAAGTTTGTTTAAAGCACATTTTAAAAAGGAATTTCAATTTTAACTTAGATTTCTCTTTGGGTTATTTTAGTAAAGCAATGGAACATTTGAAGCTGTGACTGTAATTCAGCTGAACAAGAGCTCAGTCCTGTACAATGTGATTTGCTTCACGGTGGTACTGATGCGGCTTTCAGTTGTGTATCCATCTCACTGAGCTTCAACTTGTTTGAGCAGAAAGTCTCTGGCTGAAATTCTCGTTGCCTGACAACCCAAAGTGCATGCTGGGTATTGACTGTTACCTTGGAGAGAACTCTGTACTTGATCAGTTGGTTCAGTGACCCGTGTTATAATTTTTTCTCTTCTCATGCCTTATTACCCATCTAAAAGACCTTCATTAGACCAGAGAACTGTGTGCATTTTGTTCCTGGATTTTTCACTCAACAGGACTATTTCCTATTAGAGTTGATCTCACATAAAAGGAAATAAAATAAGCTGGTTAGTTTTACTTATAAATGGATATTTCTTTGCCTGCTAAATCTCAAGGTCAGCCACAATCTTACACATGTATGTGTTACCTATTTGACAATGAAGGTGCCAGAAAAAGAAGTCAGTGTAGGTTTTCAGGACAGGAGAAACTGCTGCACGTCGTGGGTCACGACCAGGTGCTCTATGAAGCAGAGTGCAGAGAGCGTCGAGTAGTCTAAACCAGCAGGTCTCAACCTTCCTAACGCTGCAATCCTTCACTACAGTTCTGCATGTTGTGGTGACCCCTCAACCATAAAATTATTTTTGTTACTATGTTACAACTATAATTTTGCTGCTGTGGTGAATGGGAATGTAAATATCTGATATTTGGTCTATTGGATATATGACCACTATGCAAAGGTTGTTCAATCCTCCCGGCAACAAGGCATCAATAACCCACAGGTTGAGAACCTCTGGTCTAGATAGTTCAGCTTTCAGTTCTTTACAGCATAGGAGGTAGTATATAGGACAGAGGCAAGAGAAAGTCACACAGGATGTCTTCAACACTTAAACAAAAGAATAGACTTCCTTTTATTGAGCATAGACAGACTAGAAAACCAGCAGAGCTCCCAAGATGTGGTCTGTGGAGAGAGAGGATGAGCCCGTGGCTCACAGTGGATATAAAACACTGCCAGGCATCCTCCATTGTTGACTTAGAACTGAAATCAAAGTCATAGTTTGTTATGCGAAGTGAAGCAAAGGCACAATTTAAGGAAAGTAGGGCTTACTGTTTTCAGATATTGCTGTTTAGGAATCTTAATTCTTCAGAAAATTTGAGGATAATCTAAAAACGTTGTATTTTTCATTGGCTGGAGAAATTTCTGGTCGGATTTTTTTTTATATAAGCAGCTCTCAAATATCTGTTGCAATGGGGTTAGATAAAATATTGATAAAAAATCCAAGGATAATTATGAACTTTAACAGACCCCATTAATTCTGTCTCTTTAATCACTGGCCTGAGGCCTCTAGTATTGCCAAAAATTTAATATGACACATTTCATTTCTCGTTACATTCTTTGTTCATTCTCTGTTAAAAGATATTGATAAATAATAAAGTACTCTTGGTGGTGTGAATGAGAAATGTCCCCCATAGGCCCTGGCATTTGAACATGTCCCCAGTTGACATAAAACTGATATCCTCCACTACCCAAACCATCAACTGTCAATAGTTCCTAAGTTAGGTGTGGGAGATCACAATTTCCTACCCCATCCATACTATGAAATTGGAGTAGATTGATTTTGTGCAGGCAACCACAGCTACTATGAGTTCATGAATATGGTAGTTTTATTAAGTTTGGAAGACACCGTTTGATCTGGTTGTCCCTGAACTTTGGCTCTTACACTCTTTCTGTTCTCTTTTCTATTTTAGTTCTTGAGCCTAAGGGGTTATGGGTAATATAATTGTTCATTTGTGGCTGAGAACACCACAGACATTTGTTTTCACTTTGACCAGTTGAGAGTTTCTCTATTAATCAACATTCATTGCACAAAGAAACTTCTCTGGAAAGGCTTGAGAGATATACTTACCTATTGGTATACAGATACAGATTTTTTTTATTAGATTTATAGTGCCAGGAATGTGTTTCCTCCTGTGGTGCAGACCTTAAATCTAATCAGAGAGTGTTTGGTTATCCCTATAACATTCATGCCACTATTGAACTCGCGGGCACATCTCATCATTCTGGTCAATATTGCATGCAGCTCATAGGGTTCATAGATAGATCAAACTGTTGATGACATTTTCTCTCAGTAGCCTACATAGCCAACAGGAAGGAAATTTCCTGTTCAGTACAAAATTGATCTCTTCATGTTCTGTGGTCAAAGTGTGTGGTGTCTTCCACAGTAGAATCTTAAACCAAGTTCTGGTGGGCAACAAGGGGAAATAGCAACAGCCTGTATTGTTTTGGAGGTCTCTGGGACACTCTGACTAAACTCAAGGGGAGGTATCTCACAGTTAGCATTGGGCTTTTAATTTGGCAAACTATGGCTTCTGGGAGGAGCATTACCTTCTGTGTAGGATAATTATAATTTAACCCATTTACATGAATGAATATACAGATACATACATACATACACACACACATATGTAAACACATCTTATAAAATAGTAGGTTTTCATGTGGCTTTTTCAAACACCCTTAGTTTTAGTTATCCCCTCTCACCTCCCACTCTGCCCTCCTCTCCTTCCCCCCTCCCCATTTAAACCTTCGGCCCCATATTTCTTTATCTTCATATCAACTTGCAATCTACTAGTCTCTTCCCTTAAGACCTCTCTGACAATGGTGCCTTTCCAGTCTCCTAGATTCCACAGGCACTACAATTAAACACACAGGTCTACATGTAGAAGAATGAAACTTGATCCTTTCCCCCTATTGTGCACAAAAATAAGTTCCAAATGAATCAAAGAGCTCAATGGACCTGAAACTCTGAAACATGTAGAAGAAGGAGAGAGTACTCTTGTGGACCTAGAGTCAGGTAAGGTATTTTAGAACAGGACTTCAGTTGTCCAGGACATATCAAACAAGAAGAGCTTCTGTACTGCAAAGGAAACTGTTAATTGACTGAAGAGGCAGCCTACAAAATGAGAGACAATCTTTTCACTTATACACCTGGCAGAAGATTAGTGTCTAGAATATACAGAGAAAAACAACAACAAAAGAAAAACAGGGGGCTGGAGAGATGGCTCAGAGGTTAAGAGCACTGACTGCTCTTCCAGAGGTCCTGAGTTCAATTCCCAGCAACCACATGGTGGCTCCCAACCATCTGTAATGAGATCTGGCGCCCTTTTCTGGCCTGCAGTCATACATGCTGTATACATAATAAATAAATAAATCTTTAAAAAAAAAAAAAAAAAAAAAAAAAAAAAAAAAAACCCGAAAACCAAAAAAAAAAAAAAAAAAAAAAAGAACAAAAACAAACAAACAAAACCCTCCAAAACTATTAAAAAATGAGACATGAACCCGGACCCAATCCCCGGGTACCAGCCACTCCGGGAAGACCTGCCCAACTTGGCACCAGGTTCTGGCTACCGGGCAGCTCCCCTTCTAGCCCACCTGGAAGGATCCCTTTTCCAAGCCCCCCGGCAGCCCCTGCAATCTCCGCGCCTGCCCCCACGCCCATCTGCCCGCGACTCCAGCCACTTCCTGAGACTTAGAGACCGGCCCCCAGCTCCCAGCCTGCCCCAGACTTCCCTTCTGGTCCAGAGGTGAGTACCCGGATCCAACCCGGACCCAATCCCTGGACACCAGCCACTCCGGAAGACCTGCCCAACTTGGCACCAGTTCTGCCACCGGACAGCTCCCCTTCTAGCCCCACCGGAGGATCCCCTTTTCCAAGCCCCCCGGCAGCCCTGCAATCTCCGCGCCCTGCCCCCACGCCCATCTGCCCGCGACTCCAGCCACTTCCTGAGACTTAGAGACGCCCCCAGCTCCCAGCCTGCCCCGATTGCCATTCTGGACCAGAGCCCGCCCCGACTTCCCTTCTGGACCAGAGAGTTGACAAGAGAACTCCCTTTGGACAAAAGAGAGAGTCTTCCTGAATCTGTCAGCTCTTTCTGAAACAAGTACACTGATAAGACGAAGAAGAACCACAAGGAGATGGCAGACGTCAAGCAGAAGTACATACAGCAAAATGAAGAGCAATACAGCATCACCAGAACCTAGCCCGCCTCCAACATCTAGACCTGAACACCAAAAATTGGAAGAAGCAGAAGAAAGTAGCCTTATGAGTAACTTCATGAAGAAGTAGAGCTTGTGTAGAGGAAAAGACAAGGAAATTGGAAGAACGCTATAAACAACTAGAGGAAAGAGCAAACAAATTAGAAGAAAACAATAAAGCCCTCCAAGAAAATAATAAATCCTGAAAGAAAACATTAAAGTCCTGGAAGAAAACATTAAAGTCCTGGAAGAAAACAATAAACACTGAAAGAAAATCATGAAAAAGCAATGAAACAAACAAAGAAACAGTCCAAGAACTGAAAAGGAAATTGAAAAAATAAAGAAGACACAAACAGAGGAATGCTGGAAATAGAAACCCTGAGTAAAAGATCAGAACTTCGATGCAAGTATAACCAACAGAATGCAAGAGTGGAAGAGAGGATTTCTGCATTGAAATACAGTAGAAGAAATAGTTTCATCAGTCGAAGGAAACACTAAAGCCAACAAAGTCATGAACCAAAATGTCCAAGAAATCTGGACACCATGAAAAGACCAAACCTACGAATTATAGGGATAGAAGAAGGTGAAGAATACCAACTCAAAGCACAGAAAATATATTCAACAAAATTATAGAAGAAAACTTTCCCAACTTAAAGAAGAAATGCCTATGAAGATACAAGAAGCCTATAGAACACCAAACAGACTAGACCCCCAAAAAAGTCCCCTCGACACATAATAATTAAACAACTAAATGTACAGAATAAAGAAAGAATATTAAGAGCAGCCAAGGAAAAAGCCAAGTACCTATAAAGGTAAACCCATCAGAATAACACCCGATTCTCAATGAGACTTTGAAAGCCAGAAGACCTGACAGATGTAATGCAGACACTAAGAAACCATGATGTCAGCCCAGACTAATATACCCAGCAAAACTTTCAATCATCATAGACGAAGAACAAGACATTCGAAGACAAAGCCAGATTTAAACAATACCTATCCACAAACCCAGCCCTACAGAAACACTAGAAGAAAATTCCAACCGAAGAAGTCAGATACACACTCGAAAACACAGGCAATAATAAAGCCACAACAGTAAACCCCAAAGAAGGAAGTACACACACACTACCACCAAAAATACAGGATGAACAATCACTGTCTTAATATCCCTTAATATCAACGACTTAATTCACCTATAAAAAACATAGACTTACAGAATGATACGAAAGCAGAACCCAACTTTCTGCTGCATACAAGAAACACATCTCAAATTCAAAGACAGACACTACCTAAGAATAAAAGGCTGGAAAAGACTTCCAATCAAATGTCTTAAGAAACAAGCAGGTAGCCATACTGATATCCAACAAAATAGACTTCAAACTAAAATCAATCAAAAGAATAAAGAAGACATTACATATCATCACAGAAAATCCACCAAGATGAAGTTTCAATTCTGAACATTTATGCCCCAAACACAAGGCACCCACATATGTAAAAGAAACATTACTAAAGCTTAAACCACATATAAAACCCCACACATTAATAGTGGAATCTCAACACCCCACTTTCACCACTGACAATCTCCCAAATCGAAACTTAACAGAGAAATAAAGACTTAACTGATATCATGACCCAATTGACCTAATAATATCTACAGAACATTCCATCCTAACAAGAAAGAATATACATTCTTCTCAGCACCCCATGAACTTCTCTAAAATGACCACATACTTGCCACAAAGCATATCTCAACA
This sequence comes from Peromyscus leucopus, assembly GCF_004664715.2. Taxonomy (NCBI): domain Eukaryota; kingdom Metazoa; phylum Chordata; class Mammalia; order Rodentia; family Cricetidae; genus Peromyscus; species Peromyscus leucopus. Next base: position 14,424 of record NW_023505101.1, on the reverse strand, counting down.
GATACAAAACAATTAGAATAACCTCCTGTTTCTATCAGACCACCATGGTTAAAGTTAGATTCAACAACAACAAAAACTACAGAAAACCTACATCTCATGAAACTGAATAATGCTCAACTAATCACCAATGGTTAAGAAGAAATAAAGAAAGAAATTAAAGACTTCCTAGAGATCAATGAAAATGAAGACACCACATACCCAAACTTATGGACACTATGAAAGCATGCTAAGAGGAAATTCATAGCACTAAATGCACACATAAAGAAGTTGGAGAAATCTCACACTAGTGACTTAACAGCACACCTGAAAGCTCTAGAACAAGAAAAGCAAAGTCTCCCAGGAAGAATAGACGCCAGAAATTATCAAAGTGAGAGGAAATTAATAAATTAGAAACTAAGAGAATAATACAAAAAATTAATGAAACAAAGATTGTTCTTTGAGAAAATCAACAAGATAGACAAGCCCTTATCCAAACTAACCAAAAGACAGAGAGAGAGAATCCAAATCAACAAAATCAGAAATGAAAAGGGGGACATAACAACAGACATTGAGAAATCCAGAGAATTATAAGTCATATTTCAAAAACCTCTACTCCACAAAACTGGAAAACCTAAAAGAAATGGACATTTTCTGATAAGTACCACATACCTAAGTTAAATCAAGACCAGATAAACTATTTAAATAGCCCAATAACCCTAAGAAATAGAAACAGTCATTAAAAGTCTCCCAACCAAAAAAAGCCCAGACCAGATGTTTCAGCGCAGAATTCTACCAGATCTTCAAAGAAGAGTTAATACCAATACTCTCTAAATTGTTCCACATAATAGAAACAGAAGAACATTACCAAACTCCTTTATGAGGCTACAATTACCCTGATTCCTAAACCAAACAAGATACAACAAAGAAAGAAACTACAGACCGATCTCCCTCATGAACATTGATGCAAAAATACTCAATAAAATATGGCAAACAGACTCCAAGAACACATCAGAACAATTATCCACCATGATCAAGTAGCTTCATCCCAGGATGCAAGGTGTTCAACATACGAAAGTCCATCAACGTAATACACCATATAAACAAACTCAAAGAAAAAAACCACATGATCATCTCACTAGATGCAGAAAAGCATTTGACAAAATCCACACCCCTTCATGATAAAAGTCTTGGAGCGATCAGAATACGGAACATACCTAAACATAATAAAGCAATATATAGCAAACCAACAGCCAACATCAAATTAAATGAGAGAAACTCAAAGCAATTCCACTAAAATCAGAACGAGCAAGCTGTCCACTCTCCCCATACTATTCAATATATACTTGAAGTTCTAGCCAGAGCAATAAACAACATAAGAGATAAGGATACAAATTGAAAGAAAAGTCAAGCTTTCCCTATTTGCAGATACATATAGTATACTTGATACCCCAAAATTCCACCCAGAATTATAAAGCTTATAAACACCTTCACAACATAGCAGATACAAATCAACTCAAAAAAATCAGTAGCCTTCCTATATACAATGGACAAAGAAGATAGAAGCAATTAGAATACATCACCCTTTACAATAGCCAAAAATACATAAAATACCTTGGTAACACTAACCAAGCAATGAAGACCTATATGACAAAACTTTAATCCCTGAAAAAAGAAATTGAAGAAATGTCAGAAAATGAAAGATCTCCCATGCTCATGATAGCAGGTTAACATAGTAAAAATGCAATCTTACCAAAAGCAATTACAATTCAATGCAATCCCCATCAAAATACCAACACAATTCTTCACAGACCTGGAAAGAATAATACTCAACTTCATATGGAAAAACAAAAAACCCAGAATAGCTAAAAGAAACCTGTACAATAAAACAACTTCTGAGCATCACAATCCCTAACTTCAAGCTCTACTATAAGCTACAGTAATAAAAACAGCTTGTATTGCATAAAAACCGACATGTGACCAATGAATCGAATTGAAGACCCTGACATTAACCCACACACCTATGACATATAATTTTGACAAAAAGCCAAAAGTACAATGGAAAAAAGAAAGCATCTTCAACAAATGTGCTGCATAACTGATATCAACGTGTAGAAGCTGCAAATAGATCCATATCTGTCACCGTGCACAAAACTTAAGTCCAAGTGATCAAAGACCTCAACATAAATCCAGCTACTCTAAACCTGCTAGAAGAAAAGTAGAAGTAATCTTGAACGCATTGCATAGGAATCACTTCCTAAATATAACACCAGTAGCCAGACACTGAGACAAACAATCAATCAATGGACCTCTGAAACTGAGAAGCTTTTGTAGAGCAAAGATACGTCAACAAGCAAAGCGACAGCCTACGAATGGAAAAGATCTTCACCAACCCCACATGACAGAGACTGATATCCAAATATATAAGAACTCAAAAATTAGACATCAAAACGACCAACAGTCCAATTGAGAAATGGCTTTAGAACTAAACAGAAATTCTCAACAGAGAAACCCAAATGCTGAAAACATTTAAGAATGCTCAACATCCCTAATCATCAGGAAATGCAAATCAAAACAACTCTGAATACCACCTTACGCTGTCAGAATGCTAAGATCAAAAACACTGAAGACACTTTATCTGAGAGTGTGACTAGAGAACTCTCCTCCACTGCTGTGGAATGCAAGCTGTACAACCACTTTGAAATCAATATGCGCTTTCTTAGAAAATTGGAATCAATCTCCCCCAAGATCCAGCTATACCACTTTGGCATATACCAAGAAATGCTCAATCATACCACAAGAGCACTTGCTCAGCTATGTTCATATCAGCATTGTTTAATAGCCAAAACCTGGAAACAACCTAATGCCCTTCAACTGAAGAATGATAAATAAATTGTGCACATATACACAATGAATACTACTCAGCAGAGAAAAACAATGACATCATACGTTTGCAGACAAATGGATGATCTAGAAAAAATCATCCTGATGAGTACCCAGACTCAGAAAGACAAATATGTATGTACCACTCATAGAAATACTAGATGTGAACAAGATGACTGACTGCTACTCACATCACCAGTGAGCTACCTGGAAAACGGACCCCAAAAAAACAGAGAAATGATGAATCTACATGAACAGCCTGTCATGAGTGGAACAATGAAGAGCACGTCGAGGAAAAGATGGAATCCTAGCTGATCAAGAAAAGAGGGAAACAACGAATAGGAACCATGTAAATGAAACCACATGAGAAGGAGAAGCAAAGCTAGGAGCCCACGAATCCACAAAATACCCCACAAAAGACTGCTGCAATGGACGAGAACGCAGAACTGACCTACTCTGTGATGGATGCCAGACACCCTGTAGTTGTCCATAAACCCCATCCAAGAATCTGAGAATCTGATGCAGACATCCACGCTGGCCCCTGTGGAGCACTGGAGTCTAATTAGTGAAAAGAAGAGTTTATATGAGCGAGAATTGTTGAACAGGTTGGATAAAGCACAGGACAAATAGCCAAACGAATGAAGCACAGATCTATGAACCAAAGCTGAGGCCCCCAACTGCATCAGGCCCCTGAACGGTGAGACATCATTTGGCTTGATCTGTTTGGAGGCAGCCTGTGTTGTGCCGGTCCTGGCTGTTGCATGAGTTGCTGTTGAATCCTGACATATGCAGGACACTTGGCTCGTCTGGAGGGGACTGTCCTGCTGACTGAGTCTACCAGTCGATCCCGTCCTCGGGAGACTTGATCTGAGAGTGGAATGGGGTGGGATGGGGAGGGGAGGGCGAGAGTGGAGAACAGGGAATCTGTGGCTATTATGTGAACTAAATGATGTGTAAAATAAATACTAATAAAAAAAAAAAAAAGTTTGCAAATGAATACTGAAAAAAAAATGAGACATGGAACTAAACAGTTCTTAAAATATAAAATACAAATGACTTAGAAATATTTTAATACGCTATATTTATTATTCTAAATATGTTTTTAATTGAAATGGAATTATATAACATTCTCTTCCTCTCTCTAGGCCCTCACAGATCCCTCTCCCTAAGTGGTGGGAGCAAGATTAAAAATGACAAGTGAAGTTAGTGTGGATTTGGAGAAAGGAAAAGGAACATTTACTCACTGCTGTTGGAGTGCAAACTGGTGCAGTCATTATGGAAATCAGCGTGGAGCTTCCTCAAGGAGCTGGAATTAGGTTTACCAGAAGATCCAGCTGTATCACTTTTGGGCATATACCTAGGGGACTCTAACTACAGACACATTTCCTCATCCATGTTCATTGCTACTCTATTCACAATAGTCATGAAATGGGAACAGCCGTTTACACAATGGAAATTTCATCTATGAAGAAAAATTAAAATATGAAAATTTTGCAGATAAATAGATAGAACTGGAAACCATCATCCCAAGGGAACCCGGAACCAGAAAGAAAAGCATTGCATGTTTTCTCTCATGTGGATGTTGGCTTGAATATTTAGATATCTCTGTGTCATCTGGAATACTCACAGAGGTCAGGAAACCAGTAAGGGGCTGTGAAGGAGGGGGAACCTTACAAGGAAGGGGAAATGGAATACAGTGTTATAAAGTGGGACTGGGAAAATGAATGAACAAGAAGGGTTCAATGTGGTAGGGGATGAAGGGTATGGAGAGAGATAAGTAACACTATAGACTTCTTGAAAAAGTTATATGGAAACTATTACCTCAGAGCTTCCTAAAATATATAACATAAACATGTACATCTACTATTCATGTACATATATAGATTTAAATGGAGTACCCTACAATATTGGGGGGCAGTCCTCCAGTTGACCAGCATATATTACCAAATAAAAACACTAATATCATGACTAAATTTCTTCTTCTCTGAGTTACTGGCTAGTGGGATCTCATAGAGTCTTGCAAACTTTATAGGATATTGCCAATGCTAATGCCACCTCTCCAAAACTTGATGGTAAGGCCTTATTGCTGAAGACACCACCTACTTGAGTCATAGAATACGTAGAACCTTGGCTTGTACTCATTTGGAAGCTTCACCCTTACTGGTTAGTGTTCATCATACTGGAAGGTGCTGTGCAAGCTCATAGAGGCGAAAAGCAATCAATCTCATCCAGCTGTGAACCTTATGAACTACAATAATGACCTGGCAAGATATTCACACTGGTAAAATAGTAGTGGGAATGTTATGGAGTAGCCAACCAATGTATGATTGGATTTAGGTCTTACTCTATGAGAGAATACATATCTGAAACTATCAACTAGATGGAGAATCTGAGCCTTAGTGGAAAGCCTACTACTATTACTCTGTTAAAGGACATAATAATAAGACAGTCCCTAATGTCTTATTGCTATATTTATACATCAGTACATTGCTCAATCTCATCAGAGAGGCTATTTTTTATGGTAGATGGTAATTAACACAAGGACCTACAACTGGACAACCTGCAGAGAGTGAGGGACTTTGGAGTGCTCAGACATAAATGGAATATCTTTTTGTTGTTGTTGTTTTTTTCTTTTTTTTGAAGACAGGGTTTCTCCATGTAGTTTTGGTGACTGTCCTGGATCTCACTCTGTAGACAAGGCTGGCCTCAAACTCATAGAGATCTGCTTAGCTCTGCTTCCTGAGTGCCACCGCCAACCAGCTAAATGGAATGTCTTTATCACACCTCTCCCTTCAAGGCTCTGGGATCTATGTGGAAGAGGGGCAGAAAGATTGCAAAAGCCAGGTGGTAGACAACTTCAAAGAAATAAAGTATTTTAGACAACAAGGTGCAACACAACACATATGAACTCACAGTGATAGTGGCACACACAAAACCTGTGCAAGCTCAAGCAGGACAAAACCAGCATGGAGGAAGGGAAGTGAGTCTGATGTCCCACTCCAGCTGAGAGCTGTTGGAATAAGGAATGTCAGTTTCTTCGTGGTGTGACACCTGGCATATTGACTATCCCAAGGCTCGAGCCCAGTAGTAGTTGGCCAACACATACTGGATTCAATGGGGAGGGGGAGGGAGAGGAGAGAGAGAGAGAGAGAGAGAGAGAGAGAGAGAGAGAGAGAGAAAAGAGAGAGAGAGATTGAGAATAGAGACACAGAGACAAACAGACAGAGATTGAGATCATGAACTTAGTTGGGTAGGGAAGGGGATGAATTTTTATCAAATACATTGTATAAAATTATCAAATAATTAATAAAATCATTATTAACATTAAAAAAAGTCAAACTTCACGTGAAAATATATGACAAATGAAATATCAAAATTTTAAATAAAGAATGGCCCAAAATCCAGACAGATGAAATTTGAATCAGTGAGTGAGGGAACTATGCAATGTAGAGTTTGATAATGTATTTATGACTCACACTGACAACAGTGATTTCTGTAAAGTTTATTTCTCTGGGACATGGAAAATTTCATGCACAATTAACTCTCAAGGAATAATTCTCTGGCTGCACATAGCTCTAGGATGTTTACTAATGCGCCAAAAATAACATCCACCAAGTTCTGTATTATTTGATCTTTGGATGACTGAAGATTTCAGAACTGTTAATGGACTATCAACCATGGCTAGCCATTGCTAAAAATGCATAAAATACTTCTTAGATGGTTTTTTTTCCCCAGTGATTAGCTAACTGTGAAATAGTTTCTGGTGAAAAGAAGAACAGAAAGGAATTCTATGCAGTTGGAAGATGTTTTAAAAAGGATATCTGTGACAATGAGGTCGAGAGCTCACAGTTGGTTGGAGTCTTTAGTTCCTTTGGCTGGAGAGGATGACATAGACCCCACTCCCTGGACTTCTCTGATAAACTATTTTTCACAGCTTCTTAGCAACAGAGAGTTCTAACTTATAAAGAGAGATTAATGTGGGATTCATCTAGATACCATTTCACGTTGAAGAAAGAGGGTAGAAGAATAAAATCAGAAGAGAAGGTGAGTTCATGTGTCAAATTTCTCTCAAACATTTCTCAAAATATTTTGGGTTCTATTGAACTGTTTTGTTACACCAGCCCAGGATGCTTATATTCCTGAACAGATAGGATTATTTGTGAGTAGTTTTCCTTCCTTCCTTCTCTTCCTTCCTTCCTTCCTTCCTTCTTTCTTTCTTTCTTCTTCCTTTCTTTCTTTCTTTCTTTCTTCTCTTTCTTTCTTTTCTTCTTTTTTTCTAGATCTCCACTGCACCCTTTTCTCCTTTAAAATTGACCTATTGAAGTTTCTTCCTTCTGACTCTCTACTAAATAATTTTCAAGATTATTTGTTCAGAGTTCTCTCCCTGAGCAGAAAACATAACATTGGGCTGCATTTATACACACCATAAATGAATGAAAGAAAAAAACAGTGCAACTACCCAACAAAGAATTCTCAATTAGAAAGCTGCTTAAATCCTTTCCGAGGATAAAAATGAAAGTCTGGATTTATTTAATAACACATTTCACAATTCACTATTCCCGTGATAATCTAATCAGCAATGTCAGACAGCCAGTTTAGCAATTCAAAGGTTATTTCCATTAATTAGTTTTACATTCAAATGGCTCAACTCTCATTGCCATGCGAAAACTAGCAGAGATGAATATGTTGTCCTCAACAAAATAAATAAGTCAGCTGAGTTTGAAAAATGGACTCAATTTGTCTTTTCCCTTTTGGTGGCAGATGTGAAATGACAGCTAAATGAGTGATCAGTCCATTTAAGAGGAAATGTATATCAATATTGCCAACTGCCGCCATTGAATACACATACATAATTCGACAGGCTGACATACGTCTGTAGGCAAGTGATAGAAGAGCGACTGAAATTATGGTAATCTTGATCTATGGTAAGGAACTCTGAGGCCTTGATCATTCATTTACTGGGGATGTTTACAAATGACTTCTTCAGGGCCATCTTCGGCGTTACCCGTGAGTACTTCTTACCACTTTGTAATCAGAGGACACCTTGGCTGGCTTCTCAAGTTTCCCAGACCTGGAGACTGTTACAGCTGTGGAGAGCTGTTTGACTTCGAGGCCCTCTCAGCCACTGAGCAACTCTATCCTGCTCACCTGGCACTTACTTCCTCTGCAGCTGAAAATTTACTCGGCCAGGACAGATCCTTTTATAGAACACCATAGATTGGGTGGCTTTGGCAACACAGATGTATTTTCACAGCTCTGTAGACAAGGAAGTCCAAGATTTAGGTCTGTGGGTCAGGTGGCTGTTAGTGGCACACGTCCCAGTTGACAGACACCTGTCTTTTGGTTGTGTGTTCACATGATGATGAGAGAATCTTTTTTTTTTTTTTTACACAGATACTGATCTTAGTTTTAAGGCTTGCACCTTTTCAAATGAGTTACATCTACAGGTCTCATTTTTTATTACTGTTACATTAAGAATTCAGATTTTAATATATGAATTTGGAGATGTCCATATCCAGCCTTATATCAGGATCTATGCTAAATAATAAGGCAATACAGAGGAACAAATGACTGTCAAAAATCTTACTAGAGATAAATGAATAAATTTATGAAATACCCTCAGGTGGTGTGCTCTTCCATGTTGGTGGTTTCAGTTATTTTTTGCCCTGTAGACTTGTCTGAGAATCCAATAAATCTTCATAAGCATTGTTCCCTGAAATGCTCAGATATGTGCAAATGCAGCCAAATTTTGCACTTATTTTTTGGTATGTAAACACTCTTTGCAAGGGGATGTGCAGCTATGTTTTCAGTTACTTTTGTACATACTTATGAGCAAACCCTTTAGACCTTAGATCATGTCTTTTTTCTTCCCGGAAATCATCCACAGCTGCTGATTTATGGTATGGTGTGGGGTAAAGGAAATGAAGACTCTGACGGGCATTGACAGTCCCACCTTTGGAAAGTTTAAGGATGTTCTGGACACCGTGTTCAATAGAGCTAAGCTGTTGCTCTATGAGGACATGTGATACATTTTTCTTCATAACTTGTCCTAAGAAAATTTGTCTTGGGTAATTGGATTGATTTTTTAATTATAGTAAAGCTGTCGTTTCCTCTTTGAATTTGCTTACTGGAAAGCACAGAGATAAATTTGTGACTATACCCAACAATTATTCTTTTTGGAATCTTGCTTCTTCATAACTCATGGTATTAAAGAAATAATTTAAATAAAAGTGTATTATGGCAGGGTCCTGTGCTGTTCCCTTTGGAGGAGGGGGTGAGTAGGTGCAAATGACACAGACTCTGGGAGGATTTGAAACAACAAGCTCAGTTTATTCAGGAAGAGACAAGCCTTATATACCCTTCACCCTACCCTAGAGGGAGGTCTCATGAATATGCATCTGCTGCTGTGACATGGCTGCCTCTCATTGGTCCAGGTCATCTCCAGATCATGTATCAGCTGCTATTGCTAAGGCCCTTAGGCAGACCCAGGTTGGATCTCAGGAAGTATCTTATTACTGGTTTGGGCCGGCTGGCCCTTAAGCCTATTAGGGCTGAGTTATCCTGCAGTGTATGTATTAACTTCAGACAGTGCCCATGATACAATGTTAAGTGAAACAACAATTAGATAATACAAAGAGCAGGACTCCATTTTTGAGAGACAGATATACTCCCACATATTTCGGTTAGGATAAAAACTGAATACTCTTATAAAGAAGGAGAGTTTCTCCTTAATTCCCTGATATTTAATTGTGATTGCAAGCATGCTTTATTCTTATTTGCTTTGTCTTTTGAGACAGGGATTCTCTGTGTCACCCTGGCTGTCCTGGAACTCACTCTGTAGACCAGGCTGACCTTGAACTCAGAGATACACCTGCTTCTGCCTCCAAAGTGCTGGGATTAAAGGTATGCCCCAACACTGTCCTGCATGTTTTGTTCTTGTAACTTAAAGAGATTTCTTAAGTTCTCATCTTTCTAGGAAGGAAATCACATGTGTAACCTAACTATTACAATGTTTTAAGGTAGGTAGAATAACAGATGAATCTTCAGAAACACACCTGGGAGACAGCAGTTAACTTCGGGCCACCCCAGAGGAGAGCTACCTCTACAGAGTGAGTAAGTAAATAGTGGCTTCCTTGGTGGAACAGTGGAGGGAAGACATTCCCAGAAGGAAGCAGCATGATATACAAGGAGAGAATAGCCTCATATGAGTGGAGAACTACCCTGGGAGACATGTGAGGGTGGTGGGAGATGAGGCCAGAGGGCTTGACAGGTACACACCCTAGAAGGTCACAACTGATTTCCCCCCTGTTACATTCTTGGGTAAACACCATCTTATTAAAGGCATCATGATGTGTGATGTTTGAAAACAGGATTGGAGCATGACTTGAAATTCACAACATAGAGCACTTAAGCAGGTACTACTACCATAGTCTGTTTTGGAGGGCAAGAGTCAGTGTTTATAGCTTGGAAAGTCCTAGCCTAATGTTTCTCTCTTTTCTACTTTCTTTGACTTCCCCCATTTCCCCCAAAGTGACTTTCTGACCTTTCCATGATCTCTCCTGGCTGAAACTTTGAGCCCTTGGTACATCTGGTTGTCCTTGACTGACTCTTGAGGATTAAACTTGGGTTTTCTTCTTCTGCAGAAAATTGAAATCCCTAGTGAATGTTCTTGTGAGTTGATGAGGGCATCTCATCCCTTCAACTCCAAAGTGGTCTGTGGGCCACAGTTTTCAAACTTGGTGTTCAAACTGCTGATAGTTTACTTACAATGGAAAAATGCTATGAAAACATTTTAGGTTCAGTGTGAGCTACTTTAGGGGAAGAGGGAATCAGCATAGTACACCACAGGATTAGACCCTGGAAGACCCAAGTCTTTGAACTTGTTGGGCGACTGTGGACCATGCTGAGCTGTTGTTTCTCCTACAAAATGAAACTGTCCCTACTTGAATAGCCAGTTATGAACATCAAGTGGGGTGATAGATGTGGAACCACTCAGTCAGCTGCAGAGCACTTTGTTAAATGCACAGAAAGACCCTGGGAAGAAGTTCAGGATCACCAGAAGCCACCCTGAACTGAGAAGCACTGAAGCAACTACTTTTGCAGTCTTCAGGTTCCTTGGAGGAATGTGGGTTGGAAATACCTTTGTTTTAGTTTTCTTCCTTCCAGAAATGTGAGAAGATAGATATATTCCTGTTGTTGTAAGGTACCCCCAGGTGGTATTCTGTTGTGATAGTCCTGGGGATGAGCACAGAGTTTGGTATCAGATGCTTTAGGAAGAATTGCAATCCATGAAGGCTGTCCCCATCAGGGAATTCCTTCTCTTAACTCTTCTTTTGAATTCTGAGTTTTCTGCCTGATTCCTATGGGAAGGACTACAGCTTTTTGTAACTGCCATGTTGGGGACAGCAAAGGGCAAAAGGAGGAGGAGTATGGGATGAGCCTTCTGTAAGTCAGAAATTAGTGAAATGTGGAGGAGTTTAAGCCAACATAGGCAAAATAGCCAACTAGTTGCATGGAGGTTGGTCCTTCTTTAATTGTGAAACTAATTAAGAGCATTTGACCCAGCAGTATCATCTACATTCAAAGAATTACATAATAAGGTTCTTAAACATGTCTTTTAGCCATGTTTGTGTTATTGAGTTATTTGGTAAATTTTTTTGTGGGATAGGATGAACATTGGTCCCAACCTGCTCTGTTGATGAAAGTCTAATTTAATTGATTCTAAATCATCAACACCTAACTATACACAAGTGCAAATCATGTTTATTTTTATGCTTATGCTCAGCTTTACTGCATGTCATATAAACAGAATAAATTAAGAGAAAATATCTTGAGATAAATGGTTCTGTGTTCAGATATCCTGACATGTTGGTACCCTAGAGCCATTTCTGCTGATCTGAACACGTATGCTTCTCTACCTTTTGTGGGAAAGTGTTTTTGCCTTTTAATAGTTAGAGTAACACTTATTTTAAACATTGAAGTCTTTTATTTTAGATGTGTTCTACATTGTCAGTGATTACATTTTCTTTGAAGCTGATATGATCATAAAAACATAAAAGTAATCCAAGTGTCTCTTCAAAACAAATGTCATCATTCTCTCTGACTCACTGTGGTGCATTGTGAACAGCTATAAGCATTTGAAGGTTATGCTTAGAATTCAAACCATACTTTGCTTTCATTTGAGGTGTCAGAGAGAACTGCAAGGCTTTTTTCCATGTTTGTACAGAATGCTGGGTATTCTTTGCGAGGGGAAGAATCAAAATGACAATATAATGCCATTATTATCATTCTTAAATATGAAGCAGTAGTTCCTTTTGTCTCTTATAGTAGGGAAATCTCTGTCACCTTGCTTCTTTTTGTGTTTCTTCTTTGGTTTTGTTGTCCATTTGTTTATCCTGATACATGACTAGTATTATTTCTGAGCTGGAAAATAAACTCTGAGTTGCTGCTACTCATAGAAGAAGAAAGAGGTAGCAATATACTGACATATAGGCAGCTGGACTGGAAGGAGCAGGAGTAGTCTTCTAAAACATGCTATTTATTTTTATGTACATGAGTATTTTACTTGCATATATGTTTATGTACCACATGTGTGCCCGTACCCTCAGAGATTAAAGGAAAGAGTTGGATCCACTAGAATTAGAGTTATGGATGTTTGTGAGCCACCCTGTGGGTACTGGGAACGAAACCCAGTTCCCCTGCCAAAGCAAGTGTTCTCAACTTTTGAGCCCCAGTTCCCTTTTTCGATGAAGGTCTGTAGTTTTAAAATTCGGCCAGGTATTACAGTCTGCATCACGAGGGCTGCTCAGTAGCCTCTTTGTTCCCATTATTGATTCCATTTTCTTACTTAGTAAGATAAAAAAGACAAATGTGATCCCACCTCACTGAATGTGCTTTCTGGACGTTGCACTCAGCTGCAGTATATGGATCATGGTCCATTAATCAATCTGGGAAATATTGATTAAACCTCAGACCTCTCACTTTTTAAATCAACAACTCGTGTTGAGGTCTAGATATGCTGATGGGGCCTATTGTTGGTGAGAGAGTGTGATACAAATATCTTGTACTATTTTAAGTCAGAATCACCAGAGAACTAAGGATGTCAGAGTAGATTAAAAACCAGCTTTGGCTGGAGGAGAATTACAAAATTTGATTTCTATAGATCATTGGAAACAAGATTTTAAATAATTCTGAAAGGAAGTTGTGCTGACTTTTACAGTTATAGCTACATTACAAATCTGAGAGTTCTGGAGAGGGGCTTATAAAGCAACAAGACACTTGAGTGCCTTAAGGAAGTTAATTACTGCAAAGGGTCCTATAGACTCAATTTGTCTTAATAAGCAATTCATCAAACTTTAGAAAACTGGAGGTTATGGAATGAATCCATTGGAAATGTGCCTACATCTAATGCATTGATGGTTGGCCGCTCTCTCTGGTTCTGCCAGATCCTGGGGGTGTGTTAGGTAGCATTTGATCAGAGCTAAGAGAAGCTTCAGCTTGCCCAGACGTAGCGTGTCTTCAAAGCATCAAGTGACTGTCGCTTAATAGCTATATATATGTCCATTTCAAGTTGGCCAGATTCTTTGGGTTGAGTCAACCTGTAGTAATGATCACTCTACCTTTCCAGTCTTTAATGATTCACTCCAGAGACTTTCAAAGTATGCTTGTAGGACAAGCAGCGTGAGTATAACTTGGAAGTTTGATACAAATTTTCAGGCCCCAATTCTATTCATTGCATCAGAAAGTCTGATATGGGCCTGGCAATTCATGTTTTAATGAGCCCTCCAGGAGAATTTGATCTACATGAGTATGTGAGAACCATGAATCTTTATTGTCTTTTTTTTTTTTTAATGTATTTTATTTTCCAGACCATAGCCTGGCTGTTTGTATGTATGTGGCTGCTACACTCTACTAGTAGCTCCCCGAGGTCAAGTTCTGTTTTTGTTGCAACATGGAGAACATCTATAATTTTTATGACACTAAACACTAGAGCATTTCCAGGATGAATGACAGGAATCAGAAACATGGGGGCCAAAAGACACTCTGCTCTTTCTCAGAAACTGTCTTCACAGAACTGCTTATCAAGTCCTTCTCATGCACAAGGTATTTTTCTAGATGTTGAATGATATACTTGTAAGTCTGTAGTGGGCAGAAGATTGAACTGAATTTTTTTCCTAATATTTCCTAGGATAACTATGATGGTTAGGGTGAGAATGGTTCCCATAGCACCCCCAGTTTGTGGGACTGTCTGGGAAGCATCAGGTGGTGTAGCCTGTGGGAGGAGGTGTAGCCTTGTTAAAGGAGATGTGTCACTGGGAAGGGGGTGGACCCAGTCTCTCTCTCTGTGTCTGTTGCCTGTGTATTTTATTTTCCAGACCACAGCCTGTACTTCTTTTCCTTCTAGAGGACTCACAAGTATATCCTTCAACATCTAGAAAAACACCTTGTGCATGAGAAGGACTTGGTAAACAGCTCTGGGGTGTGCCTGAGATGTGAAGCTCTCACCTACTGCTCCAGTGCCATGTCTGTTTGCTTCCTGCCACGATGACCACAGACCAGTCTTCT